>NC_086317.1:391092933-391392933 GCF_036172605.1 Pelobates fuscus
TTAATTGCCTTCTATGTGAGTGTTTCTCTATAAGGTGAATATACAAGTAGCATTTCGTTTTGAGACTTTTCTATATGCAGCATTTGTAGCAGTATGTGAAAAAGGTTTTTACATCTTAACCTCACTTAAGCCTATGAGAAATGTTTACTGTCAGTGAACACCATAAACCGTTGTAATGTTTTTTTCTGTTTTGTCGTTTTTGAACTGTAAGTCAGCTCAAGCCTCGGTGTACCTAACCACATTATATAATTATTTTTTTTCTGTATTGTATATTATTCACCAACATTGAATTCCCTAATTAGTTTAATTACACTCTGGATATTGAGTCAGAATAAACTCAATACTTGGAGGTTTTCTGCTTACCGCGTTATAATTACAAATTACACTTCACTTTACTTTTTATGCTTTTTGTCTATTGCTTATATATAGTGTCGGAACTTTGTACTGAGGAACAGCTCACAGCTCCACATCTCTGTTCAATAACAGCAAGATACTTCATCACTTCCACTCTTTCAGAGCGGTCAAATCGTCCGCGGGGCCTAATTTGCAGAGGGGGGACTGTCTGGACTGTCAGACAGTCCCACCAGATGGAGAGGAACACCGATTGCCTGTGGGGGAAGGTGGCAATCGGGTAAGTAAGTAAGAATTCCATGGACGTACTATTTTAAGCCAAAATCTCTCAGTCCCACTTTTCTATCTTAATGTCCCTCTTTTCTAGGTGCTCCATTCTTGGTGTGTCTAAATTTTCAGCAGAGATCCACAACAATAAAACTCCCAGTTGTGTCTGTAAACTAAAATATATGCATTTAGAAAACAATCTGTGTAAATAGGATACATTGTTCTTGCTGTAACTAACATTTTAGTTGTATAAATTGTAATTAGTAAGGCACCTCAAATTTCCCAGAATTAGTCACACACCCACTCACACCCCTAACACTAAAGTGTCCCTCTTTTTCCATTTGAGGAAAGTAAAAAAATTCTATCAAACTACCATTTGTAGTCCCATCACTGCAAGCAGCACCTGCATAGTGATGTAAAGAGCACACTATAATATATGCCCAAGTAATGAACTGCGTACAGAGTACCCACTATCCAAGGCTTCTGTTCAGCTATATTACATACACAGGGGATGGATTACTGCTAGGCTGTACACACACATTGAAATTAACTAAAAAGATATAAAAATTGGATAGAATGTTAAAGGAGTACCTCCACATACCAATGCAATTGGTACCTGCTATGTTAAAAAATGCAAAATAAAAAGCAAGCTAAGGAAATGTAAATTAATGCTGACAGACCATAAGGGTCACGGTATGAAACCAGAAGAGAAGGGCCCTGCAGAGAGTTTTAGATCTATAAAGCTTCACACCTGAGGAAGAGAAGGAAACTCTTGAAAGCTTGTATTTTAATTATTATGATTGTCCAATAAAAAAGGTATAATTGCATAGGGCAATACACTGGTATTTTGGCATTATGTATATATATATAAATAGGAAAAAAATCCCCTGCACTCACCCTTTAACTCCTTCACTGCCGGGTGCAATAGCCTGTGCTCCAATAATACAAATCCAGCAGAGAATGGCTGCTCACCGGTCTTTAAAATATAAATACTTTATTAAATAAGATTAAAAACGACCAACGTTTCAGTCCCCGATCGGGACTTTCTTCGAGGACAACCCTTATCTTATTTAATAAAGCATTTATATTTTAAAGACCGGTGAGCAGCAATTCTATGCTGGATTTATATTTATATATATATATATATATATATATATATATATATCCAAGAAAATACCGGCACTCAAGGATTTTCCAATCTTTAAATTCTCTTTTATTCCAAAAACGACATCAACGTTTCAGCTCCCCATGGAGCTTTCATCAGGACACCAACTAAATTATACTAATTATACTATTAATGACTGTACTTACATGTACAGGTGATCCTCATTCGTTCCCGCCGCCGAGCGTGCCCCGATCGCTTCCACGGGAGTGTATTCACTTCCGGGTATCCGCCCATATGATAGGTGTAGCGGTACTTACCCTTCCAGGTGCCGGCCGGGGTCCTCTATTCAAGCCGCGCACGGCTCAGCTGCTGCACGACGGCTGGAACTGGAGGGCGGGCAGTGACCGCGAGAAGCGGTCACGTGTCCCGCCTGACTCTAAGAGCGCACCGCGAGTATCGGGCGCGCTCTTAAAGGGACAGTGGGAGCCTAAATTAGAAAAGGTCTCCCATTGGTCCCTGTCATGCCACACTCCCCATACAATTACCTTTTGGGGGTGTGGATATGACAGGGACCAATCAAAATAGATGTTTAGCTATTTATACTTACCTCTTTCCCTTAGTTCCTTGCCCTATCGTGGTTTCTGCTACAGTTCCCTTTAGCGCTTGTGGTGTTCAGTTGTGTTCCTTCGTATTTGACCTTGGCTTTGTATTCTGACTTTTTCTCTTTATCCTTATCTGTTCTGTTTGCCGGCTTGCTGTGTACTGTGTACCAGACCCCGGCTAGTCCTAATTCAATACTAAGTACGTGTTCCTGTACGTTCAAGATATTCAACGTGATATTGACTTTCTGTTGTGCTGTCTTTTTTTTCTATACACCCTGTTCCAAATTATTATGCAAATTATATTTTTCTCATTTACCTAAATAATTTATATAAATAACAGTCAGCATAATTCTCATGTTATCAACTATTAAGAGTACAATTCAAATTTTATTGAACAAACCTCCTAATGATAACAGTATTTTTTTAAAACATAAATAACTTACAATGCACTGTTCCAAATTATTACGCACAGTAAGTTTCAAAACACTTTATAGATTGTAAAGAACTGAAAATTGTCATTTGTTGTGTTTGCAGCATTTTTACTGAAAAAGCTATTTCAATCAAACTTATAACAACATTTTAACTGTCATGTTACATGATATTATTTTATTATAATATACTGTTTCTTTAATGTTCATCTTAAGTTTGACTCTTGAACCACTCCGTAGTTTGCATGCTGCTTCAGGTACTCCCCTCCCCCTCTCCTGTTCTAGTGGTTTCTATGCTGTACATTCAATGTGACTTGTGGTATCTCTCCTAACCTGTATGGAAGAATCATTCTTTTACCTGTTGTAACTGCACATTACACAGATCATACAACGAATAAACATCACCAGATCTTCTTTCATGTGAGTTGTGACTGAGTAAGCTATCTGGGAAGGTGATTTGGTATGGATAATCTCATCAGGGCAATGAGCGTCATGTGCTCATGAAAACTACATTCATAGCCTTTGCAGCCAGTCCAGAATATTAACTTTTTAAACATTTTAACAGGTCACTTTATATTTTAACATAGGACCCCTTATTTGGGGTTATACATCCATTGAACTTTTTGGACTGAGTTTTTGGATAGTTTCTGCTTGAATTTGTTTGCAAGATGTCAGAATAGCCTACCAGAGCTGCTGTTTGGATGTAAACTGCCTCCCAACCATATAGATCTTTTGCTTGAGGATGCTCCAAAGGTTCTCCATAGGATTGAGGTCAGGGGAGGATGGAGGCCACTTTCTCTCCTTTTATCCCCATAGCAGCCATTGATGCAGAGGTATTCTTTGCAGCATGTGAGGGTGCATTGTCATGCATGAAGATGGTTTTATTACGGAAAGCATAGTTCTTCCTTCTGTACCAGGAAAGAAAGTGGTCAGTCAGAAACTCCACATACTTTGCATAGGTCATCTTTACACCTTCGGGGACCCTAAAGGGGCCGACCAGCTCTCTTCCCATGATTCCAGGCCAAAATATGACTCCACCAACGCCTTGCTGACGTCGCAGCCTTGTTGGAACAGGGTGGCCTTCCACCAACCATCCACTACTCCATCCATCTGGACCATCCAGGGTTGCACAGCACTCATCATTGAACAGGTCTGTTTGAAAATTAGTCTTCATGTATTTTATGCACAGTTGCAAGACTCTGGAGGACTATACACCTTGATGTCTGTTGGACTCCAGAGGCACCAGCAGCTTCAAATATCTGTTTGCTGCTATGTAATGGTATTTTAGCAGCTGCTCTCTTGATCCGGTGCATGGATCTGGCAGAAATCTTCCTCAATGAGCCTTTATCTGCACGAACCCGTCTGTGCTCTGAATCAGCCACAAATCTCTTAATAGTGCAATGTTTTCACACCTTGTCCAAAGCATTGAACTATTTCACTCTTTTCGGCAGCAGAGAGACCCTTTTTTCCCCCCATATTGCATGAAAATGGTGCTCTGCTTAATAATGTGGAACACCCTCCTTTAGTAGTTTTTCCTTAAATTGGACTCACCTGGCAATCTAATTATCACAGGTGTCCGAGATTGTTTTCAGTGATTAAAAGAGCCCTGAGACACAATGCCATCCATGAGTTACACTGAAAAACAAAATATTTAATTTTTGTGACACTTACATAAAATTTGCATAATAATTTGGAACAGGGTATATATATATATATATATATATATATATATGTTTGTGTATATATATATATATATATATATATATATATTTATATATATCTCACTCTAGAAGATTACCTCCTAAAGTAAACGTAACAAAGAAAATGGTAATAACCTTTATTAAACTAAAATTAAAGAAAATATATATATAATAGGTATAAAGCTTACCCTGGATAGAAACACCATAGAAAGTTGTGTTAGTGAAAATCACATAAAGGTGAGGAATTAAAAACCTAGGGATACGTTCCTTAATCTCATAGAAAATGATATATATATATATATATATTGTATGTGCACATAAAGGAATTATTTATTCAGTGAGAATTTATTAGATACAAGGTATCCATAAGCCAGCCTGCAGTCAGTGCAGGAAAATTAATTTTGGTAAAATAGTTGCTTGCCTTAGCTAATGAACCCTGTGCCACACTATTGATTAGACAAACGGGTAAAAACAGACCCCATGCAGTTGTACCAATTTAAGACCATGAATGACCCACCTATTGCAGGAATGAAGAACATTTGATTTACGCTGACAGGCCAGAGTATTATTACCTTAACAAGAGGACCTGAGATTCGACGACATATGACATATAAATAAATTGAAGCTCATAATTCGACAATAAGAAATAGCATGAATAAAACCACTTTTAACCTGCTTGAATGCCTGTTATAAGCATTACATACAAGGAGACAATTCTGTAGTGATAGATATCAACCACCAGAGGGCAACAAGCCAAAGTAACCACTAGGATCTATTAAGTTTAATCTATTAAGTTTAATAATATTGTGTTCGTCCGAGCTCGTATGTGGCTTCAGTCTACAATCAAAACCAAAGTGGTGCGAACGCTCTGTACTGCCATAGCGCGTTCGTGCTAAACATTAGAGTAATCAATCAATTTACTTCTATATTCTGGAAAGAATTTTGTCAAATCCTTCAAATACATCATAAATTATCAACATCCTTCCATCCTCAGACAAATGGTCAAACCGAGAGACTCAATGGTATCCTAGAACAATACCTCACTATTTATACTACTCATCAACAAGATAATTGGTCCTCTCTCCTACAACAATGTACAATCTTCTACAAAATATTCTCCTTTCTACGCTAACTACGGCTACAACCCCAGATTCCTTCCTTTCAAATCACCTACTGTCAACATCCCCAGTCTATCACAATATATAAATACTATCAACTCCACCTTAATGCTCATCAAGGAAAATTTGCAGTCCGCTCAATCTAATTACAAAATTAATGCTGATTCCAGATGTGGTAGCAATCATTCTTATCAACTTAATGACAAAGTCTTATTATCTACAAGATATTTAAAATTACATAGACCTTCAAAGAAACTTTCTCCTACCTTTATTGGTGCTTTCGAAATAATCGAACAGATTAATAAAGTATCCTATAAACTTCTGCTCCCTTCACACATGAAGATCCATCCTGTTTTCCATGTGTCGCTATTGAAAAAAAGACATCTTTGATAGAGATGTCCCGAACGGTTCGCTGGCGAATAGTTCCTGGCGAACATAGCTTGTTCGCGTTCGCCACGGACGGCGAACATATGCAATGTTCAGTCCGCCCCCTATTCATCATCATTGAGTAAACTTTGACCCTGTACCTCACAGTCAGCAGACACATTCCAGCCAATCAGCAGCATACCCTCCCTCCCAGACACTCCCACCTCCTGGTCAGCATACATTTTAGATTCATTCTGAAGCTGCATTCTTAGTGAGAGGAGGGACAGTGTGCTGCTGCTGATTTAATAGGGAAATTGATAGCTAGGCTAGTGTATTCAGTGTCCACTACAGTCCTGAAGGACTAATCTGATCTCTGCTGTAAGGACAGCACCCCAAAAAGCCCTTTTTAGGGCTAGAACATCAGTCTGCTTTTTTCTTTTTTCCTGTGTAATCTAATTGCAGTTGCCTGCCTGCCAGCGTGTGTGTCAGGCTCACAGCGTATACTGCGCCCACTTGCCCAGTGCTACCACTCATATCTGGTGTCACAATAGCTTGCATTTAAAAAAAACAAACTTTTTAGACTGTAATATAATAGCAGTCAGTTTCCTTCACACGTGTGCATTTCAGGGCCTGCCAGGGCACAGTGTCACACCAGTGCAACTCATATCTGGTGTAACAGTAGTGTACATTAAAAAAAAACCTAGAAATTTGACTGTGAAATAATATCAGTCAGTTTCCTTCACACGTGTGCGTTTCAGGGGCTGCCAGGGCACAGTGTCACACCAGTGCAACTCATATCTGGTGTAACAGTAGTGTACATTTACAAAAAAAAAATACAGGGCACTTGTTGTCACCTTTCGGGGACCCTTGGTGTTGTACGTGGCTGGGTGGAGGAAGAGACCTTCAATGACATCAGTGAGGACAAGGAACGGGACATGGCTAGTTTGGTATCCAACCTTGTGCAAATGCGGAGTTTGCAGTTGTGCAAATGGACTGTTTGCGGTTGTTTGCGGTGCGTTAAACGGGGAGTTTGGTCTGTCACTGTGAAGCGGGCGTAACCCTTACACTACCTGATCGATACAACATCATACCTGATGTTTTAAAGCACGTTATTCCAAACAATTTAGGAATGTTAGGTGATTTATGCCCTTTATGGATTAAAACCAGACTCTGCATCAACTATGTAATTTTCCATGGGAGTTTTGCCATGGATCCCCCTCCGGCATGCCACAGTCCAGGTGTTAGTCCCCTTGAAACAACTTTTCCATCACTATTGTGGCCAGAAAGAGTCCCTGTGGGTTTTAAAATTCTCCTGCCCATTGAAGTCTATGGCGGTTCGCCCGGTTCGCCCATTCGTGAACATTTGCGGAAGTTCGCGTTCGCCATTCGCGAATGGAAAATTTTATGTTCGCGACATCTCTAATCTTTCTTTACCCACACCTTTTCCTCCTCCTCCGGATCTAATCGGTAATGATGAGGAGTATGAGGTTGAAGAGATTCTCGATTCAAAATTGCATTACAACAGGGTTAATTACTTGATTCAATGGAAAGACTATGATTGTTCTCATAATCAAGGGTTCCTTACTTTAATGTTCATGCACCTGACCTTTTGAAATCCTTCCATTCGAAGTTTCTTCTTAAACCTTTTCACTCCCAGATGTAGCTCCTTGGGGGAGGGTTATGTCAGGAATTTTGTGCTTTTATTACTGGCCCTATAAGACGGCACTGACGTGCGTAACTCTTGATTATTTAAACGTCCATCGTCAGTGCCTCGGTTTTGCAAACTACTCCTTTCCTCCTTATCTTAGGATCCTCTATTGAGACTCCTATTAACAGGAAGGTTAAAGGATCTTAACATGTATAGCTTGGAGGAATGACGAGACGGGGGGATATGATAGAAACAATTAAATACATAAAGGGAATCAACACAGTAAAGGAGGAGACTATATTTAAAAGAAGAAAAACTACCACAGCAAGAGGACATAGTCTTAAATTAGAGGGACAAAGGTTTAAAAATAATATCAGGAAGTCTTACTTTGCTGAGAGGGTGCATGGAATAGCCTTCCAGCTGAAGTGGTAGAGGTTAACACAGTAAAGGAGTCTAAGCATGCGTGGGATAGGCATAAGGCTATCCTAACTATAAGATAAGGCCAGGGACTAATGAAAGTATGTAGAAAATTGGGCAGACTAGATGGGCCAAATGGTTCTTATCTGCCGTCACATTCTATGTTTCTATGTTTCTATTTATTATATTAATAGATGTAGCATAAAATGTAAAAAATTAGCACGTAGTGCTCTGCCATTTCAAGTGACTCCATGAGTGCTGTCAAATCAACATATGTCCATAGCATTCAGGCAGATTGGTGGAAAGGGTACTGTGAGCCTATCCTTTTGCCACGTTGTGCCTCATCCCTCTAACCCTGACGTTAAAAGGAACCTGCACATATTGTCCACAGGCCTCTTTCCTCACAACTAGGGTGAAGCCTCGAAATCCCGGCTGGTGTTGAACTCTCCAGGGTGCTTGGATGGCAAGCGGTGACTTGGGCCGAGCCTGCCTGGGAGGGAGATTCTGTGCTAAAGCTCTGCCTTTAAGCTGTGCCTCAGGAGCAGGCAGTTTAGAATGATTCTTCTGTGTCTGTAGGTTCCTCCAGAACTGATGTCACTTCCTATATTCTGGCTGAAGCTGGTGCTACATGCTTTACAGCTCTGCTGACTTTGCCCATTTTGAAAGGACCGTAAGGGAGCCATCCTTACAGGATTTACTCAGGATTAGTACGAGGGTAAGTAAATTATTACTTAGTGGGAACTGGAATAACCCCCACCAGCCCAGAGGGGGGAAGTACTGGGCTGTAGTGTCTGAAGGATAGCCTGTGCAGTCTCGGACAGAGAGATTGTCTGCTTCCCCCACTGAGGGATCACACAAAGCCACAACAAGTCAGAGGACACAGCTGCACAACAGCAGGAGTAGTTGGATCCAGAATCAACACCAATGTTGCCCAAGAGGTGCCAGACTTGGATGTCAGTAGCAGAAAGTCAATTAGTATTGTGTGTATATCCCGTAAGACTCTATAAAAACAGAGTTTACCAGAACCTCGAGCCAGCTCCGTACTCTCGGCATGGTGTGTAAGCCACACACCCTTAACCCCTTAAGGACCAAACTTCTGGAATAAAAGGGAATCATGGCATGTCACAAATATCATGTGTCCTTAAGGGGTTAAAGAGGTTATATATTAAAATCTACTATAAAGTGACTCTAATCTCAAATAAATGAAAAAAAGCAAGGCACATATTTGGACAGACTTCAAAGCAGGTTTATTAAAATATCCTATGCAATTTTTTTGGCCCACACAAAAATCCAGTGACAAAGGCTGTGTGTGAACGAAATTTCTTCACAGTATAGTTCTATAAATTTGCATTGGACTCTGATCTTATGTCCATTTCTTTTTTTCATTTATTTGAATAAAAAAAATCTTGTGCTAAAAACTGATTCACAGGCAATGAGATTGCGTTCTATCTTAAAGGACCACTATAGGCACCCAGACCACTTCAGCTTAATGAAGGGGTCTGGGTGCCAGGTCCATCTAGGGTTAACCCTGCCTGCTGTAAACATAGCAGTTTCAGAGAAACTGCTTTGTTTACATATGGGTTAATCCAGCCTTTAGTGGCTGTCTCTATGACGGCCGAAGGAAGAGGAGAGTCCCTAGCGCCGAGGGAGCCCGGCGCTGGAGAAAGGTAAGTGAGTAAACCCCTTCCTCCCCCTTCAGCCCGGCGGGAGGGTGCCATGAGGGTACTATAGTGGTCCTTTAATGGTTTTTATGAAGATGATAGTCACCAAGGAAATGTAATCCGATATTTTATTTTGCATGACAAAATGTGAAACAGTCTCAGTGTGATATTTACAAATATGGGTATACACAGTGGCATGACTACCATGGTCGCAGGGTTCTCAGCGGCAACTGGGCCATCACTCCAGGGGGCCGTGGGCCCCCCAGCATACCTTTAAGACACAGCATCACCAGCCGAGGCCCGCAATTGCAGCCTAACCGGCAGGAGGGGAGTGATATGCTGTGCTGCTCCCCTCTCACCGCTGTGTGTAGGAAGGCCAAGCGGTCTGACAGGAAGTGCTCACTGAGAGAGCACTTCCTGTCAGATGGGTACCGCGACTCCAGCCAACAGGTACAGGGGGGTGGGAGGAAGAGAAATTGAGGGGCTGCAGGAGAAGGGGGGAGAAATGGAAAGGCTGTAGGGGAAGGGAGGGGGAGAATTGGAAGGGCTGTAGGGGAAGGGAGGGGGAGAAATGGATTGGCAGCAGGGGAAAAGGAGGAATGGAGGGATTGCAGGAAAAGGGGAAAAATAGAGGGGCTGCAGGGGAAGGGGGAGAGAGAAGGTGAAGAAGGAGATAAAAATTGAGGGGAAGCAGGGAAAGGGTGAGGGAGAGAGAAATGGAGTAGCTGCAGGGAAAGGGAGGGGGGATAGAGAAATGAAGGGCTGCAAGGGAGGGGGGTTAAATGGTGGTCCTGCAGGAGGGGGGGAGAGAAATGGAGGTGAGGGAGCAATGGAGAGAGAAATTGAGGATCTGCAGGGATGGGGGGAGAGAGAAATGGAGCAGCTCGTGGGGGAAATGAGACACATGGAGGGACTGGGGGGAGCAAATAAGATACATGGGGAAAACGATACACATGGAGGGCGAAGAAAGACACATGGAGATGCCTGAAGGGAATGACACACAAGTAGGGGCTTTGGGGTGGATAAGACACATTAAGGGACTTGGGGAGAATGAGACATGTGGAGGGGCTTGTAGGGAGGAGACACATATAGGGGCTGAATGGTAGGAAATACATCAATTGGGAGGATGAGACACATGGAGGTGCTGGGGGAGGGAATGAGACACATGGGAAAATGAAACACATATCGTGACTGAGGGGATGAGGCACATGGAGGGGCTGGGAATGAGACACATCGAGGGCCTGGGGGGCCCCACAGCAATTTTCACACTGGGGCCCCCTGGTTTCTAGTTACACCTCTGGGTATATATGATATGACTTGTTCATTAATAAGGATAAATATATATATATATATATATATATATATATATATATATATATATATATATATATGAAACAAGGGGGGGTTGGCTGCACTCACCTGAACATGCATAAATGGGGGATGCTGCTGGGGGCCAAATTATACAATACACAAGATTCAGTGCACCCATCCACTAATCAGCAACTTCAATGTCAGCTGAGGTAACCATGTGGGGCAAGCTCATACTTTGTGTCTTCTGTGTATCCATGAGGCCTAGTTGGTGTAACTAGGACTTTGGCTCTTGTGGGTTCTTAGCTCTGTGAGTAGTCCCTGAGTGTGTGAAGAGAAAGAGTTTAGGTTTCCCCATTGATAGGGAAGGTCCCTGGAGCGGAGGTGCTGTAAGTGTAATTGCATAGACCTCCGCAAGGCGAGGGTGTTCCTTGTGAGGTCTAGGAGCAAATTGGAGCCCTCGAACAGTAGTGGAGTCTTACCTCGTACTGCAGCCAACAATAAAGCTTTACCTTGGAGCCTTTGAAAGCGGATGATAAAGACCGCATTGGCAGTGATCGGTCTCAGCAGTCGAAACATGGCGTCCACTTTCACAATTTTGTCCTGTTTGGGGCGGCAGCAAGACCACGATTAATCCCTGTACAAAATGCAGCAAGCTAGAGAATCATAGAAGCGTAGAATGTGACGGCAGATAAGAACCATTCGGCCCATCCAGTCTGCCCAATTTTCTAAATACTTTAATTAGTCCCTGGACTTATCTTATAGTTAGGATGGCTTTATGCCTATCCAATGCATGCTTCAACTCCTTTACTGTGTTAACCTCTACCACTTCAGGTGGAAGGCTATTCCATGCATCCACTACCCTTTCAGTAAAGTAATACTTCCTGATATTATTTTTAAACCTTTGCCCTTCTAATTTAAGACTATGTCCTCTTGTTGTGGTAGTTTTTCTTTTAAATATAGTCTCCTCCTTTACTGTGTTGATTCCCTTTATGTATTTAAATGTTTATTATATCCCCCCTGTCTCGTCTTTCCTCAAAGCTATACATGTTAAGTTCATTTAACCTTTCCTGGTAAGTTATATCCTGCAATCCATGAACCAGTTTAGTAGCCCTTCTCTGAACTCTCTCTAAAGTATCAATATCCTTCTGGAGATACGGTCTCCAGTACTGCGTACAATACTCCAAGGGAGGTCTCACCGGTGTTCTGTACAATGGCATGAGCACTTCCCTCTTTCTACTGCTAATACCTCTTGCTACAAACTGCTATTTGTAACTTTAAATGACAAATTGCCCTGCTTCCCTGGGTTGTGGAGAAGCCTATTTGCCAGCCTCCTTGCTCATGACTATGGCCCCTGGGAGATTGTGCCCCTGAAAACTTATGGACTTTTATTGGGTGTGTATGGCCCTTTAAGAACCATCTGGGGACATATTGTGACTTTGTTGAACAATGCCCCTTTAAGACGGTGTCCCCAAACCTTTAATATCCTGTGTTCCTGGCTTTCTTCCACCTGGTTCAGTAAATGGGGCTTACTGAACCAAGTACCACACAGGCGGACCACCCAGAAGTGGAAGTGTGCAGGCAATTTACCTCCCAGGCTGTGAGGTTACTGCAGGTTAATTGCCAACCGCTGGGTGGCCGCAGTTCGTGCAACGAACACATGGTGGTGGCCATCTTTGTTCATTCGAACGAGGTCAGCGGTGTGTGTAGCCAAATTCATGGAACTCAAATCGACTACACATTTCCGCGAACACCGCTGACCCTTACCTTCTCCCATAGTGAATTTTCAGCTGCAGAGTCTAAGTCCCGTTCGAAGATTCGAACGCACATTCGAATGGGACTTAGTCGTTTTTCTGCACGAAATTGACCGGCCATTGTGTAACATAATAATATCACAGTTAGAGGGGAGGATTTTGTGTGTAATTACTGGGAGTGTTTTCTGTAATGTACGTGTGTGATTGGTTGTTTTGTAACGCCCTGTGGGTGGTCCTATCTAAGGGAAACCTGCATAAAAGAAGGTTCCTTTGGTGCCAATAAACAGAGTTCTTCTTGACCCTCAACACGTAGTCTTGTCTCGTGATTGGAGGGGACAGCTATATTCACACTGGGGATTGCTATGCGCTGCATACTCCCTTGAGCTTTAATCAGTTAGCTTTTTTGAGAGCTTGCTCCTGTTACTCTCTCCGTGGAGGAGAGGTCTTTCCCACACGGTCCTGAATGCTGGAGGTTCATACAGGGTGGAAGGAAGACGGCACGGCTCCAGTTAAGCTACGGCGGTTGTGGAGTCTGCGGTGGTTGTGGTGTCGTCTGCAGTGCTTGGAGTCCTCAGGAAGCGCTGGGAGCATCCGTCAACGGAAGGTGTCCATTACACCTCTCCCTATACAACCAAGCATTCTGCTAGCGTTTCCTGCTGCTCTATTACATTGTCTGCCTACCTTTAAGTCATCAGAAATAATCACCCCTAAATCTCTTTCCTCAGCATGAGATGGCTGGCACCATTTACCTAGGGAACAAGTATTACGTTTTTTACCTTTTTGACATCCAAATCTCTGTGTTGATAGTCTACTCACTCTGCCCATGTGATATGTGCGTTTAACACACAGAAGCTGCCAAAGTCATCAGGTGAGACATCATTTATCCTAGTTGTCTCCATTAATGTGACATGTACATCATATCCCATTGTTCCGGTCTGTTTCTCTCCCTCCACATACTATGCTCAACGACAGATAAGGGCAGACCTTATAATATTGATTGACAGGGAGTCAAGATTACATCGTTACATAGTTACATAGTTACATAGCTGAAAAGAGACTTGCGTCCATCAAGTTCAGCCTTCCTCACATTTGTTTTTTGCTTTTGATCCAAAAGAAGGCAAAAAAACCCAGTTTGAAGCACAATTTTGCAACAAGCTAGGAAAAAATTCCTTCTTGACCCCAGAATGGCAGTCAGATTTATCCTTGGATCAAGCAGTTATTACCCTACATTGAAAGAGTATATCCTTGAATATTCTGTTTTTGCAAGTATGCATCCAGTAGCTGTTTGAACATCTGTATGGACTCTGATAAAACCACCTCTTCAGGCAGAGAATTCCACATCCTGATTGTTCTTACAGTAAAAAAAACCTTTCCTTTGCCTTAGACGAAATCTTCTTTCTTCCAGTCTAAACGCGTGGCCTCGTGTCCTATGTAAAGTCCGGTTTGTGAATAGATTTCCACACAATGGTTTGTATTGGCCCCGAATATATTTGTATAATGTTATCATTTCCCCTCTCAGGCGACGTTTTTCTAAACTAAATAGGTTTAAATTTGTTAACCTTTCTTCATAGCTGATATGTTCCATTCCTTTTATTAATTTTGTAGCCTGCCTCTGCACTTTTTCTAGTGCCATAATATCCTTCTTTAGAACAGGTTCCCAAAATTGCACAGCATATTCAATATGTGGTCTTACCAGTGATTTATAAATGCCCTTTTTCATGCATGACAATACCTTACTGGCCTTGGCCACTGCTGATTGACATTGCACACAGTGGTGTATCCTGCTTTTGTGCTGCCCTAGGCAGGACAAAACTCAGGCGCCCCCCCTCCCCCCGCGCCACCCCCACCCAACCTTTCCCCCCGCCCCGCATTCTAAATACACACACACACACTCGCTAACAGAAACACACACACACTAACAGACACACTCACATTCACTAACAGACAAACACACTCACTCACTAGCAGACACAAACTAACATACACACACACTCACAGGCAAACACACACTAACAGACACACACACTAACAGACACACACTAACAGACACTGACACACACTCACCCACCCACATTAACCCTTTTTTTTAAATTTATTTTTAACACATTTTTATTTTTTTTAACACATTTTTTTTAAATTTATTTTTAACACATTTTTTAAAAAATTTTTTTTAACACGTTTTTTTTAAATTTATTTCTAACACTTTTTTTTTAAAATACATTTTTAACACCTTTTTTTTTTTTTATTTAACCCCCCCCCCAGCCTCCTTACCTTTGGGAATGCTGGGGAGGGGGGGTGTCTCTTCCTCCCTGGTGGTCCAGTGGCTGCTGGGTGATCGGGCGGCAGTGGCTGCTGGGTGATCGGGCGGCACTGCCTGCCGGGCGGGCGGGTGGGCGGCTGGCCGGCGAGGGAGCACTTCCCCTGAGCTGTCTGCTCAGCTCCCTCGCCAGCCTCACAGTGAGGCTGGGAGCCGGAATATGACGTCATATTTCGGCTCCGCCTCCCAGCCTCACTCTGCGGCTGGCGAGGGAGCTGAGCAGACAGCTCAGGGGAAGTGCTCCCTCGCCGGCCGCCCGCCCGCCCGCCAGGCAGTGCCGCCCGATCGCCCAGCAGCCCGCCGGCATGTCTGTTAGCCGCAAGGCTAACAAGACATTTGCCTTGGGCATTTGGGGGCGGCTTTTTTTGCCGCCCCCTGGAAAATGCCGCCCAAGGCAAATGCCTTGTTTGCCTCGCGGCTAATACGCCCCTGATTGCACATTGTTGCATAGTTTGTTGTCTATAACAATTCCCAAGTCCTTTTTCGTGTGTTGTTATCCCTAATTCGCTTCCATTTAGGGTATACGTTGCTTGTGTATTCTTTACGCCGAAGTGCATTTTTCAACATTAAATTTCATCTGCCATTTGATTGCCCAGTCCCCCATTCTATCTTAATCCCTCTGCAGCAAAGTAATATCTTGCTCACATTGTATTATTTTACAAAGTTTTGTGTCATCTGCAAACACTAAAACATGACTTTCAATGCTGTCTTCAAGATCATTTATAAACATGTTAAATAGAAGGGGTCCCAAAACAGACCCCTGAGGGACACCACTTGCCACCTCTGTCCAGCTTGAAAATTTACCATTAATGACAACTCTTTGTACTCTGTTTTTAAGCCAATGTTCTACCCAAGAACAAGCATTTTCATCTAGACCGAATTCATTGAGTTTGAACACTAATCTATTGTGTGGAACTGTATCAAATGCCTTGGCAAAATCCAAATAGATCACATCAACTGCAACACCCTGATCTATACTTCTACTTACTTCTTCGTAGAACGCAATCAAGTTAGTTTGACATGACCTTTGCTTCATAAAACCGTGCTGATTTTTGCTGATAACCATGTTCTTCTCAAGGAATTCTTGAATATTATCCCTTAATAACCTTTCAAATATTTTACCAGCCACAGAAGTTAAGCTCACAGGTCTATAATTTCCAGGCAAGGATTTTGAACCCTTTTTGAATAAAGGAACCACATCTGCCTTCCTCCAATAGTCCGGAACACTTCCTGAAAGAAAAGAATCTTTAAAGATTAAAAACAGAGGTTCACTTATTTCTACACTTAGTTCGTTAAGTACACGTGGATGAATACCGTCAGGCCATGGAGCTTTGTTTATATTAACTTTCTTTAGTTGCTGCAGCACCTTGTCTTGAGTTAACCAATTACAATTATTCTGCAAGTTTTTAGTAGCAATCATTTGCACATATATTGCCATGGGTTCTTCCTTAATATATACTGAGGAGAAATAAATATTTAAAATTCCTGCCTTTTCCTGGTCTTCATTAACTAACACCCCCGTTTCAGTTTTTAGTGTACCTACACTTTCATTTTTGTTTTTTTTTAGAATTTATGTACTTAAAAAATGCTTTGGGGTTGGTTTTGCTTTCTTTAGCTAACATTTTTTCATTTTTAAGTTTAGCAAGTCTAATTGCCTTTTTGCACATATTATTTGCTTCCTTATATCTTTTATAAGATGCATCTGATTTGTCCGATTTAAATGCTTTAAATGCCCTTTTCTTATTTTTAATCTCTTGTTTTACTTCTCTACTAAGCCACATTGGTTTTAATTTGTTTCTTTTATATTTATTTCCCAATGGTACATACTGAGAAATGTACCTTTCTAATATTTGTTGGAAGATGATCCATTTATCCTCGGTGTTCTTTTCACTAAAGAGTTAATGCCAGTCAATATATTGTAAAGCTTCCCTTAACTTATTGAAATTGGCCTTTTTAAAATTATTTGTTTTAGTATACATGTGCTTTTGTTTTTTTGAGTTTATTTCAAAGGACACTATATTGTGATCACTATTTCCCAAGTACTCACCTACTTGAATGTTGGTCAAAAGATCAACGTTGTTTGTTAAAACCAGGTCCAGACAACGTTCATTCTAGTTGGTGCTTGTACAAGTTGTGACATGAAGGTGTCATTTAACAAGTTTAAAAACCTAATTCCCTTTGCTGAGCTACTAGTCCCTCTGTCACAATTTATGTCCGGGTAATTAAAATCTCCAATAATTAACGTGTTACCCAGATTTGCAGCTTTCTCAATTTGCTCAAACAGCTGTTGTTCCTCGTCAATATTAACATTAGGTGGTTTATAACATATCCCAACCAATAGTTGTTTTCCCTTATTTTCCCCCAAGCAGATATTTACCCATAAAACTTCCACATTTTCCTCATCGCATTCCATTTGCTTAAGATTTGGCTTTAAATCATGGTTGACATACAAACATACCCCACCACCCTTCTTGTTTTTCCTATCCTTCCTAAATAACATGTACCCATTTGTTAACTGCCCAGTCATGTGTCTCATCCACCCAGTCATGGTGGTGTTAAGTTCCAGGACAGAGCTAAATATAGCAGTGTGAATTTCTACATTTAATTTTATTTTTCAGATTTTACAAGTGCATTTGTTGGGTATACATAGGCCTAAGCAAACATATTACAAATCGAGGGAAGTTTCACTTTAATAAATATTCTTGATTTAAAGAAAGAATTATTATAGTTTTACAAGCTGTTCTGTGCAATTAAGGTTTAACTAACAAAGACAACAAATAAACTTAGAACCAACCCACAAAATAAAACAAAAATATTCCATACATTTGCTGAAAAAAATCTTTATTCAAAATTATGGTGAAACAATGATGTCAAACAATCTCTTTTCACATTTACTTTCTCAGTTTATCAGTATGTGCTAGTCATAACAGCAGAAATTGCGTTGAGGAACTTGTCCCAGGCTGCATAAACAGTGGGAGAGAATTCAGATCCAAAGTGAGCAGCCAGAGTGACCTGGATGGCACACCACAGGATCTGCAAGAGAAAGGAATAAGAATTATATTTAGCTATGCCCAATCAGGTTGCAAAATATCAGTAATTGCATTTTACATCTGGACTTGAAAAAAGTTATAAATTAATGGATATTTTAGCCCACTAACACAAAAGTGCTTTGTTAACTACATTTGATCAATTTGCGTTTCTAATAGGACAAGACACGGAACAGCTAAATAACACTGCTGAGTATAGACATGCATAGCACAATTCTGTGCACCCAGATAAATTTACTAACATTAAAGGATCACTATAGTGCCAGGAAAACAAACTCGTTTTCCTGGCACTATAGTGCCCTGAGAGTGCCCCCACCCTCAGGGTCCCACTCCCGCCGGGCTGAAGGGGGAGCAAGGGGTTAATCACTTACCTTTCTCCAGCGCCGGGCTCCCTCGGCGCTGGGGACTCTCCTCCTCCTTCGGTCGTCATCGGCTGAATGCGCATGCGCGGCAAGAGCCGTGCGTGCATTCAGCCAGTCCATAGGAAAGCATTCTCAATGCTTTCCTATGGACGCTGGCGTCTTCTCACTGTGAAAATTACAGTGAGAAGCGCCTCTAGCGGCTGTCAATGAGACAGCCACTAGAGGCTGGATTAACCCTAATGTAAACATAGCAGTTTCTGTGAAACTGCTATGTTTACAGCAGGCAGGGTTAACCCTAGATGGACCTGGCACCCAGACCACTTCATTAAGCTGAAGTGGTCTGGGTGCCTATAGTGGTCCTTTAATTAAACTCACTAGTTTAAAAAAAGGATACAAAACAACATTTGTTTTCTCTAGTTTTTATGTAAAATTGTTTCATACTTACCGTAATTTTCTTTGCCTGATCATTATTCATGGCAGCATTTACTCATGGGTTTGCTCCTCCCCTCACAGCAAAAAGAACAGGAAATAGAACTTTGAAACTGGTGTAAATAGATCCTCCCCTTTTCCATCGTGCAGTTTTTGTAACTAACTTCACAACTCTTATATTAGATGGGGGGGGGGGGGGGAACGTAATGCTGCTGTGATTAAGGTACCCAGGCTGGTGTCTCAGAGATGGGCTGTTACTGGGTCTTCCAGGCTTAGAGGCTGAACCCTAGCACGGCTACAAAAATATTGAGCATAAAAGAAAAATGTAGGCCTTTTACACAGAATCCTTCCAAAACTGCTGTGAAGGACAGGAAAAGACTGCCTTATGGGAAGGAGGTGGATCTATTTATACTAATTTCAGAGTTCTATTTCCTATCCTTTCTGTTGTGAGGGGAGGAGTTAATCCATGAGTAAATGCTGCCATGTTTGATCAGGAAAAATATGTGGATAGAGAATTTTTCCATTGTGAAATGTTGACCTTAATTTGAAATACACTTTTAATTCACTTTGAATTATTACTTTAGTGAATAACAGTGTATATGTATCCCTGTGTGTCAGCTTGCATGTTACGCTATTTCATTATACAGTGGAGTTAGAAATAACAATAAATTCTTACCGTATAGTCACCAGGGTTAACTCTCAGTTGGTTAGCATGGAGGTCAATGATGGGAGACAGAGCACCTTTAAGGTCATCCAGCTGACTGGCAGCCTTTCCAATGAAATTCATAAGTTTTCCACCTTGACTAAGGAGATCCGGAGACCCATGACTCATGTTATATTTGCTGTAGTAGGTCTTGGTCTGAGGGTAGCTCAGAAACTGCCTGTTGAAAACAAAAACATGTATATGGATCACTCATTATTATGTATTTATAAGAATTTGTATTAAAGCATTTCTAACTTATAGCTCTTATATTACTAGCTTAGAACTCTTACCCCAAAACGATTTTTAATAAAATAATCCTTTCATTGAAGGGCTTGGGGGAGAGACACAGGGGGGCTGGGGAAGGGGCAAAAAAATAGAGACACAGGCTGGGAATAGACATGCAGAGGGGCACACAGAGACATAAAGGAACAAGGGGAGAAAGATAAAATGTGCTGGGGAAGAAGATGGGCTGGGAAGGGGGGAAAATACATAACAGGGCTGGAGGGAGAAAGAGAAACACAAAGGGTCTGAGAGGAAGTAAGAAACACACAAAGTTGGTTATGTAAGATACACTTTTATGTATTTGTTTGGTGACTGCAATAAAACAAGCTTATTAAATACCAAATATGAAGGTGAAGTCTCTAGTAGTAGTCTGGACTACTATAGACTTCACCTTCATATTTGGTATTTAATACGCTTGTTTTATTGCATTTTTTTAAATTTTTTAAATATTGAAATAAATATCAATTTTTAAAAATAAACTTGGACTCCAGCAGTTTTAAAGAAGGGTGTGTGGTCCTTACCCACACTAGGCACCTTAACTGAGCCAGCATACAGGCTCCACACTTGTGAGTATAATAATTGCTGTTTGTTCACCATATGGAAGTATAAGGGGATCTGCACCATTGCTGTGTTTCTTTTATCCTGAGTAAAACAAGGAAAGGAAAGAGCACCATAACTACAAGATCCAGAAGTGGGAGTGGTCCCCCATAACGGACCAATAAGTGATACATACCAGAGCTAGGTTACATAGTGTGCAATTGGCTATTTCCTATATCTTGCAATTGTTTTTAATGTTTTTTACACTATTGCAGTTTATTTCTCTATTTAAAGGAATACACACAGAATTGAAGTTCCTCAATATCGAATTAAGCTAAGTGTCTTTTAGTACATATGGATATATGAATCGTCTATGTATTACACTAAGATAGCGCTCCACTATTTTCTGCATATGCAATAAGTGTTTGTGTGGCTTTGGGAGAATTACACATTTAGTGTTGCAGCAGCTTCGTTTTATTGAAAAAACTCCAAATTGGTATACTGATAAGAGTTGATAAGCATATACCTCTTGATTAAAGCACACACAAATCTAAGTTTGTTTTATACATAGTCACATCGTTACATAGCTGAAAAGAGACGTGTGTCTATCAAGTTCAGCCTTCCTCACATATGTTTTTGCTGTTGATTCAAAAGAAGGCAAAAAATCCGGTCTGTAGCACTTCCAATTTTGCAACAAACTAGGAAAAATTCCTTCTTGACACCAAAATAGCAGTCAGATATCTCCTTGGATCCAGCAGCTATTACCTCACTAATTAGAAATTATATCCCTGTATGTTATGTTTTGGGAAGCATTTATCCAATTGCTGTTTAAACATCTGTATAGACTCTAACAAAACCACCTCTTCAGGCAGAGAATTCCATATCCTTATTGCTCTTACTGTAAAAAAAACTTTCTTTGCCTTAGATTAAATCTTTTTTTCCAGCCTAAATGCAAGACCCTGTGTCCTATGTATAGCCCTGTTTATGAATAGATTTCCAGATAATGGTTTGCACTGACCCCGAATATATTTGTATAATGTTATCATATTCCTTCTGAGGCGTCATTTTTCCAAACTAAAGTGATTTAAATGTTTTAACCTTTCTTCGTAACTAAAATGCTCCATTCCTTTTTATCAATTTTGTAGCCCTTTTCTGCACTTTTTCTAGTGCCATTATATCCTTCTTTAGAACCGGTGCCCAAAATTGTACAGCATATTCAAAGTGTGGTCTTACCAGCGATTTATAAAGAGGCAAAAATTATATTTTCATCCCAAGAATTTATGCCACTATTTATACATTACAAAACCTTACTGGCCTTAGCAACTACAGATTGACACTGCATATTGTTGCCTAATTTGATGTCTATGACAATACCCAAACCCTTCTCCTGTGTGGTTATCCCTAGTTCACTACCATTTAGGGTGTAAATTGTGCATTCTTGGCCCCGAAGTGCATAACTTTGCATTTCTCTACATTAAATTTCATCTGCCATTTTAGTGCCCAGTCCCCCAATCTATCTAAATCCCTCTGCAGCAAAGCAATATCCTGCTCACATTGTATTACTTTACAAAGTTGTGTGTCATTTGCAAACACTGAAACATGGCTTCCAATGCCTATTGCAAAATCATTTATAAATATGTTAGAAGTGGTCCCAAAACAGAACCCTGAGGGACACCACTTACCACTTTTGTCCAGCCTGAAAATTTACCATTAATGACAACTCGTTGTACTCTATCTTTGAGCCAATGTTCTACCTAAGAACAAGAATATTCATCTAGACCAGTTTCTTTTAGTATGAATATTAACCTATTGTGAGGAACCATATCAAATGCCTTGGCAAAATCCAAGTAGATCACATCCACTGCAACACCCTGATCTATACTTCTACTTACTTCTTCATAGAATGATATTAGGTTAGTTTGACATGTCCTATAGAATGTAAGCTCGATTGAGCAGGGTCCTCTTCAACCTATTGTTCCGGTAAGTTTATTTGTAATTGTCCTATTTATAGTTAAATCCCCTCTCTTAATATTGTAAAGCGTAACGGAATCTGTTGGCGCTATATAAATGGCAATAATAATAATAATTATGTTTCATAATACAATGCTGAATATTGCTATTAACAAAGTTCTTTCCAATGCATTTCTGAATATTATCCCTTAATAGCCCTTTAAATATTCTCCCAGTCACAGAAGTTAAGCTCACAGGTCTATAATTTCCAGGTAAGGATTTTGAACCCTTTTTAAAAATAGGAACAACATCTGCCTTCCTCCAATCCTCCGGCATAATACCTGAAACAAAAGAAACTTGAAAGATTAAGTACAGACGTTCACTTATTTCCCCACTTAGCTCCTTAAGTACTCGTGGGTGAATACCGCCAGGCCCCGGAGCTTTATTTACATTAATTTTCTTTAACTGCTGTAGTACCTTGTCTCAAGTCATCCAATCACAAGTTATCTGCAAGTTTTTTGCAGCAATTATTTGCATATCTCTTGCCATAGGATCCTTACTAATATATACTAAAGAAAAATAGTTATTTCAAATTTCTGCCTTTTCCTGGTCTTCGTTAAGTAACAGACCCATCTCTGTTTCCAGTGTACCTACACTTTCATTTTTTGTTTTTTTAGAATTGATGTACTTGAACATTTTTTGGGGTTGTGTGGCGGACCACCTGGCACCCCGACCGGGTACCTCTGTCTTGCGAGCACCATGAGCACTGTACTGGAACACCATAACTGCTGTAAAACCCACGAACCGCCGCAGCTTGGTTGGGGTCTCGCTGTCCTCCACCCACCCTGGACACAAGACCAGGATCCAGCTTCCAGTGGGTAGACCTCTCCTAGTCCAGAGAGCGTAGCAGGAACAGCTCTTATAAGAGCTAGTGATTATACTCAGGGGAGTATTGTGATATAGCAATCCCCAGAGTGAATGTAGTTCTCCAATCCCCCAAACATGAGCCAAGACTTCATGAAGGGTTAAACGGATCTCAGTTTAATGGGAGCCACACTTGGCCTTACATGACAAACCCCATGCAAGAGGTACGCCCACAGACCAATAACAATAAGGTTACAAGGCACGACACTCCCACACATGGCACACAATCCCTCCCCTCTGCCTGGGAGATAATTAGGGTATATTCTAGCCTTGGTGAGGGAATAATCAAAATTTTATTAGGAGGCGAATATTTGGTCAGTGGTGATTGTCCGCGTGCGTTTTATTCATCATGTATTATGATGTGCAAGTAATATTGTATGGATATGACATCTTACTTTGACAGTTTACTTTCACAATGTTTCTTTTTTTCTTGCAGTGTAATCTGTTTTCCCTCTGGTTTTTGCAATTTGTTTCTCTAGAAGTGCCTGTTATAAGGTGGATTCGTTGGTTTTCCTTGCTCTCCTCCTCGACCTCATAAAAGAAAGAGGAAGTGGGAGGGTCTGCCTAAGTGATTTTATACTGCTGTTATTTTGTTGTGATTGGTTGTTTTGAAAAATTCTGTTAACTATTTATTTGCTGCTGGAGGTTTCAGTAAAGAAGGTAAAGCAAATATGAAGCCTCCTGTCTTGCCATAAAATTGGATCAGTAACTGTACTAATTCTAATCCAATTATCTCCAAGCACAGAAAAAACATACTTTGTTAAAACACCCCAAAAGTACCCTAAAAAATACATAGAACCCCACAAATTACATCCCCTGATAGCCCTGATCTGGGTAGCCAACTAGTGGGACTGATCTAAGTAGGAACTAGATAGAGTATTCAGGGGGGAAATTGCAACAAATGTAGACAAAGTGACTATATTATTTATAGTAGCAGAGGGATATAAATAAATCCCAAGTAATAGGTAGTCAAATGTCCATTTTGTCTGTTGATAAATAGATGGACAGAATGTCAGAGAGTGTTTGGGAAGTCCACAGCAGACCCCAGACGTAATGAACTGTGGTCAGGGACTGACAGTGGATAAGGTTAACCCCTTAAGGACACATGACATGTGTGACATGTCATGATTCCCTTTTATTCCAGAAGTTTGGTCCTTAAGGGGTTAAAGTTAAAGAAGGAATGCACTCCCCTATTTCAACACTCTCTAAACGTGTTCTAATGGTGAGCACTTAAGGCACACTCTTGGTATCCAAGTATTACTCTGGACAGAACAGAGAATAAGTATCTAAAGGTAAAGGAAAAGAAGATCGTATTTATAAATAGTATTACTTAGATAAGAAATACAAAGTAGATGTTTAGTAGATATTCCCCTGATAGGTTCCTTATTAAAGATAGTTAGATATGGATTTTGGATATTGAATAACATATGAGGGGTATGTCTCATATACTATTAGTGATCCCTCAATATATAGTAGTGTATCTCTAAACTGATTGTAGGATCGATCGTTTCAATGTTGCCCTACAGAATGCATGCCGAGATGAAATGAAGCATATAGTGTTAAGCATGGATAAATTACAGTAGCTGCTCGGTCACTAGGGAAATCGCTTGGCTTATAAATGCTAGGTGTTCTGTCTATCGGCTGCTTAGTGAGTAGGGTGTTTTAATGTTGCCCTACTGAATGCCTCTCGAGATAAGATGAAGCATATAGTGTTAAGCATAGATAAATTACAATGGATTCTCGGTCACTGGAGGTATCGCTCGGCTTACAAATGCTAATTGATCTGTCTATCAGCTGCTTAATGAGTAAGGCGAAGGAGAAAAGATTTTGAAAGTACCTAGAGTATAGCGCTATGCTAAAGAAATGACCCACAATCTGTCTAGCGAATGCTAAGCAAACCCATGTTAAGGAACCCTTGGCTGTCTAGAAGCTTACAGAGTGGTCCTAGTTTAAGAGTGGAGTCTAGCTGCACCTTTATCAAGAGTTTTTTAGACTGGAGATATACCCCATGTGCCTTTGCTTTTTTGAGTTTATTCAAAGATTACCATATTGTGATCACTATTTCCCAAATGCTCTCCTACTTGAATGTTGGTCAAAAGATCAACATCGTTTGTTATAGCGAGATCCAGACAAGCAACCCTTCTTGTTTTTCCTATCCTTCCTAAATAACGTGCACCCATTTAAGTTAATTGCCCAATCATGTGTCTCATCCCAGTAAAAAACAAAGAAAACAAGTTACCTGCGATCTCTCCTAAATCCCTATGTATATTTAAACAAATGGAGGCTATTTAGTTACTCCAATGGCCATTGGAGGGAATGCCTGCCTGCCACGTCAAGGCAAACCTCTCAGGTGGGTCCTACACTGACCTTTCACCTTGCTTCCTTAAGCTTCTGGCAAATATATCTCTAATGAGACAGAGAGGGGTATTTTTTAGATACACCTCATCATACTTATTAACCCTTAATAGGGAACACATGGGATGGGCGGCAGCAATGTAACATAGCTGTGTGATACAAAAAGTGAATACAAATACAAAAAAACAAGTCCTATGCTCAAACTCCCATCACTCCTGGGTGGCAACAATGACCATAGTACACATCAGCCCCAATACACACAGTAAAAACTAAAGGAAAAAAAGTTACCTGCATTCTCTCCTAAATCCCTATATATATTTAAACAAATTGAGGTTATAGGGATTTAGAAGAGAGCACAGGTAACATTTTCTTTGGTTTTTACTGTATGTATTGGGGCTGATGTGTACTATGGTCGTTGCTGCCGCCCAGGAGTGATGGGAGTTTGAGCTCAGGACTTGTTTTTTTTTAATGTGTCTCATCCCACCATGTTTCTGTTGGGCCTATTATATCATATTGTTTAGTGTATGCTATTGCCTCTAGTTCCCCCATTTTGTTATATAGGCTCCTTGCATCAACAAGCATACAATTAATATTATCATGAGTCATTTGTACTTTTTATGAATTTTTATCAATATTACATACCTCCTCTGTTCTGAGCTTTCTCCTCCCCATCACCACCACCCTTATACTGAGCTAAAGCCCATCTACTTTCTATCCCATCCTATCTCCATTTTCTAGATTGCTTTGACCCTCTCCCCCTACTACTAGTTAGTACTAATGTGATAAATACTAAAATTACCAACATGGAATAGTATGTTAATAACTGTATGTAAGCACACCGTTTGAATTTGTATATATTATCTTATTATCTCCACTGTCACATATTTTATGTGAATCACCCAGCAGCATGTCAGCATTTGTTTGAATACATTAGTTCTTAGGCCTCCTTTGCTACATCTGCTGCTTTTATGTGTTGAGTTTTAATATATCTATGTGATCTTAGTGACAGCTATTTGATTTACAATTTATTTCTGCTTTATTGGAGATTGTGTACCTATAGGCATAGAATCACAAGCGATAACTAGATCAGTAGAATCTCCTCACCAGATCATTAGCAATTCCCCTCCCCAAGAACATTTATATTTTTTATATTTGCATACATACCGCGGTCGCAGGGGTCACAGCTGCGACCGGGCCCGCCTCTCAAGGGGCCCTGGCCGCACTGCAGACCCCTGTGACCAGGTATCCGCCGCCATCATCTTCTGTAACCCCGGCCCACACGGCAAACCACCGGGGCCGCCATCCAAGGAGTCCATCGGGTGGCCCATGCTGTCAGGGCCACACGATGGATATGGATTGTAAGGGGGCCGGTCAGCACTGGGCGCTTTAACATCGCAAAAAAATATAAAGGTCCAAGAGAATGCACCTTAAAAAAAGAGTATAAAACACAGCTAAAGGTATGACTCTCAACTGAAAAAAGGGGGACTCCACTAAAAATCCCTATAAATGCAATAGACAGAGAAATATTGGATGAATAATCCAATCTGTTTTCAGGAGTAGTGCGTACCTTTAAATGTTAAACTGGTATGTAACAATGCTAAACTAACAAAAAATGATTTGTATTGTCATATAAATAAATGAATACAACATATGATATGAATATATGTAGCAATAAATCCAATAGTAAAGAATATCTCTATATTGATACAATTGTATCACTTGAAATAAAAGTTCACAATAGTCCGTGAATACTGTTAGCTATTTCAGCTTTTTTTTTTTGTGTAAATCTGTTTTATTGGTGTAACATGAGGATAAAGGCATAAGTACGCATACATAATCGTCGGTGAGGACTCGCAGGTCCCAAATGTACGGTACAGAGTAAAGTTGCATACAAATAGAGTGGAACAGTTATCACATTGAATTATACATGACACTTGGAGATTCGGTAAGGCATACGTAGTATTGTAAACAGCATTTAAGATGCGACGATGCCGTCTGCATTTGTCTTGTGGTGGTGCGTACATCTAGAGGTCAACTTTTAATGCACAATGTGTCTAAAGTGTAACTTGTGATCCATGGAGTTTCATATGAGGTGTTGAAAGGGTGCCACCAGAGTGGGATATAACCTAGACCGGGTACAGCCGGTTGTCATGGATCCTCGCGCGAATGCGAAGCTCCATGCCACCGGAATATGCGTGTGTGCGTGTGTGGTAACGGTCACGAGGTCCATTGTCAGTCTACCGACCACGTCAGCCTCTCGTATGTCAGGTGTGCGAGGGTCCTTAGGCTGTCAAAAAGGGGTCCCGTGGGAAGTGGTGTGGGGTAGATGAGGTGCCTACTGTTCGCAGTCATATCGTTTGGTCCTTACCGAGGTGTTAGCGTATAGCTACAGCTAGTGTGTCATAGTTATGTGCTCGTAGTAATTAAGTTCTCAGATAAAAGTCTAGAATAAGTGGATAGAGAGATAGAAAAGAGTTGAAGAAGAGCAGAAGAATAGAAGAGCGGCCCCCAGGTCTGGGTACAGGTAGGTTAGGAAGTATAGGTAGGGTAGGAGTGGTTAAGTCCCGCTGGGACAGGTGCTCCCCCCCGTGTCTCTAATGGTTACGTGAAAGAAATGCGAACCATGGTCGCCAGAGCTCCGAGTGTCTGTCCCCCCTACCAAGCAGCGAGGCCCGAATTGCTTCAGCTCCCTGAATATCCTCCACTCTACGGATCCATTCCTCCGATTTGGGAGTTTCAGTCTTCTTCCAATATTGCGGGATCAATGCTTTGGCCGCATTGAGTAGGTGGCGCAGGATCGACTTTTTGTACCCGGCAATTGACATTGTGGAGATATGCAAAAGGGGCAGCGCCGCCGTCCATTCCGCCGTCTCCCCCAAGATGTCGTCTATCTTGGTTCTGATCATTTCCCAGTATGGGATTATAAGGCGACATTCCCACCAAATATGCAAAAGTGTGCCTCTTTCTTCGAGGCATCTCCAGCATGTTGGGGGCGTCGTTGGGAAGATCCCATGAAGCGATACGGGCGTCCGGTACCATAGCGCTAGTAGTTTATAATTCGTCTCCTGGTATAGAGTGCAAATGGAGCTCTTGTGCTGCCAGAGTAGCGCGGTTTCCCATTGCTGGGACGTGAAAGAGGTGCCCAATAGTGTCTCCCATTGCCTGCGGAAGACGTTATTCTCTGCCAGGTGTCCCGTCAACAGATGTTGGTAGAGGGTGGCTGAGGGTGGATTTCTCAGCAATGAGCCCCTCTCGCATCTCCTTTCGAACCAGGTGAGGTCTCTGTGTAGTTTGTCTCTGTTGCGCATATTGTCGTAGTAGTGTTTTACTTGCATATAGCGTAGCGTGAGTAGAGGTGTACGGGGCGAGTTACCCAGCAGGGAGTCCAAGGATCTCAGGGTGCCGTTACGCATGACCGTGAAGTTGGGAACGTGGGTGTGGCCCTCTGCGAAGGGCCATGCTCTCGGTGGGAAGCCCCCGCCTATCGCCGGGTTGTGGGTGATGGGGAGTAAAGGACTGGGTATGGGTGAAACATGCGGCAGGTTTCTCATGAGTTTCCAGTTGGCAAGCGTTTGTGTTATGATGCCGTCCGGGTCCCCCTTGTCAGCAACCTGTGAGCTACCCGCCCATATAGCGGATGTCAGGTGTGCCTCCCGCCCATCTCTGGTCAGAGTCACCCATTGTTTCTAGTGCGTGTTCGTATGCCATTCCAGGATGCGCTGGAGGACCGTGGCCTGGTGGTACTTTTTAAAATCCGGTAGTGCTAGTCCCCCACGACATCGTGGTAAGCAAAGTAGATCATGTTGGAGTCTCGATCTCTCCCCTTTCTAAACATAGCGGATAACTGCCGACCTCAATGTGGAAAAGAAGTGTTTGGGCACGGCCCAAGGGAGTGTCTGAAATGCGTACAGGAGCCTGGGCAGAACATTCATTTTAAGGACTGCTATTCGTCCAAACCATGAAATGTGCGGATAAGCCCATCTCTCTAAGTCCGCCAGGATCGTCTTCAGGAGTGGAGGGAAGTTTTGAGGGTATAGGTCGCTCGGGTTCGATGTGATCCATATCCCGAGATACTTCATTTTATCCGGGCACCAGCGAAAGGGGAACAGGGTATCCAGGGCCCAGTATTCAATTTCCGGGACGGTGACATTAAGCACCTCACACTTGGATAAGTTGAGTTTGAAACCCGAGATGGTGCCGAATTGTTCAAGCGTGGCCATCAAGCAAGGCATTGTAGTTCGGGGAGAGGAGATGAAGAACAAGAGGTCATCCGCATAGGCAGACACTTTATGGTTCACCCCTTGCCATGAGTATCCCCGAACGTCCGGGTGTTGTCTGATAGTTTGAAGCAGGGGTTCCAAAGACATGGCAAATAGCAGGGGTGACAGTGGGCATCCCTGCCTCGTGCCATTAGAGATTGCAAAATCCGTTGTAAGCACCCCGTTCACACGCACCGTGGCCCGCGGATTGTGGTACAGCGCCCGTATCCATGTGAGGAGTCTCTGTCCCAGCCCCATTTTACCAAGAGTGGCGAATATATATATGGCCATTTCACTCGGTCGAACGCCTTTTCAACATCTGTGGAGAGGAGGAGGAGTGGTTGTCGTTGCGTGCGCGCTCGATGTTGTATCGCGAATACTCTCAGGGTATTATCTCGTGCCTACCGGCCGGGGATGAATCCCGATTGGTCCATGTGTATGAGGGCTGGTAGGACGGATCTTTATCTAGTCACCAGTGCCTTAGTAAACAGTTTTGCATCTACATTGAGTAGGGATATAGGGCGATAGTTGCCACATATCGCAGGGTCCTTCCCTGGTTTCGGTATAACAGTTATTATAGCTGCCTGGGATTCCCTACCGAAAGTCTCTCCTGCTGCGACCGCATTCAGAGCTTTCGTGAACCATGGTAACAATATGGCAGAGAATGTTTTATAATACCCCACGGAGAAGCCGTCCGGGCCTGGTGCTCTGCTCGCTTTGGTCGACTTCAGGGCCGCTTTTAGTTCCTCCTCAGTGATTAGAGCGTCCAATGTCTCTGCTGTGTTGGGGTTGATCGTCCATGTGATAGACCCTTGTAGATAGGCTCACGTCAGGGCTTCTTCGTCGGTCGCAGCGTCAGGGCCTCCTGTCGCATGTATATTATAGAGTGAGTGATAATATTTCATAAATTCTTCAGCTATCGCATTTGGGAATATCGTCGAGGCGCCCGAGGATAGGCGCAGTTTGCGGACCTGCGAGCGGGGGGTGTTCCCTTTTAGGAGATGAGCCAGGTATTTCCCCCCCTTGTTGGCATGAGTGTAAAAGAATCCCCTGTTGTATTGTAGGGATTTGAGGTAGCGTCTCGTGAGAAGATCTTTCAGTTGCCGCCTGGCCTGCATGAGTTCCCCATACGTCTCTAGTAAGTGGGACCGTTTATGTTTCTGTTCCAGATTCGATATTGATTTGTATAGGTCCGCCATTTCCCGTGCAGCTATTTTCTTTTTATGGGACGCTATACAGATAAGTGTGCCTCTAATAACGCTCTTATGTGCCTCCCAGATAGAGACCGGAGAAGTTTCTTGGGTGTCGTTGTCCTGGAAATACTGTTCCAATGCCCGGGTGATTTGGGTTCGCGTTGTGGTCTGACCAGGTAGCCGGATCTATTTTAGCGGAGATGAGTCGTTGGAGGCCTAGTTGGTGAATGAAAATGTAATCGATGCGGGAGTAGCGATCATGTAATGCCGAGTAATACGTGAAGTCTTTAGTGGAGGGGTGAAGGGTCCTCCAGCAGTCAACCAGCCCCACATCTCCCAGCGACCTCTTCATAGAGCGTAGGTGCAATTGGGAAATGCTGCTATGCCCCGTCGAGGTGAGCTATTTCCGCTTTTGCCAGTTATAATCGAACTGGAATAATGGATGCTGAATGAGCTGGATTAATATAGTATAATAATATATTTATCTTCATATGCAGTAATGGTGATAAATTGTATACCCATGTACTAATAAGTAAAAAATAATAATTGCTAACAGGTCATGATAACCGACCTGCAGTATAATAGGAAAAAATCCCTCCGTTCTTGCAGGCACTAGTGCAAAGATTCAAAAGTGCTTTCTGTGTTTAAAAATAGATTTATTGTCCACAGGATAAAGCAAAAGATTGCACTTACAATTTGGTAAAGAACTAGATGTGCTGAGCTGGAGTAAGGAAAGTTCAGTGTATAGCAGCTTGTAGGTACTTGTCCTGCCGGCAGATGATGCTGGGAGCCACGTGCGTGTCACCGATCCTCCTGCGTTCCAAATTCAGCCCGGTCGTCTTTACGGTAAGTGCCAAAAAGTGAAATGATGTCCTTACGCGTTTCGTGAGTCTGCTGCTCACTTCATCAGAGGATGTTGAGCAGGAGAGACCCACGGGTTTAAATAGCCAGTGGTTACTCTGGCTTTTATTAACCCTTTCAGGCTAAAATCCATACTTGCTCTGTCTTTTAATATATTTCACTGTTTTAATTCACAGTTATAATTCATATAGGCACTAAATATTAATATTGTTATACACATAAATCTGAATCCTTTTAATAAAAAAGAATTAAAGAGAAAAATAGAATACACTTTATGCTATAAAACTTTCAATTATACAAAAAACAAATATTAATTGAAGAAGTATTGTTAAAAGGGGAAAATCTTGGATATAAAAAATTCTATTTCATTAAGAGACTCTATTAGAATTTTGATAAAATACGTATGACAACATATTTGCCAAATGATATAATTTCAATGAAGTACATTTGTAAAAAAATAATAAATACCAGTTAATCTAAATACTTAATACAGACATGATAATAGAAAAGGAGAGAGATGGCATGACCCATTAAAAACTCATAATAAAATGTTATACATATACATAAGAAAATGAATCTATACAAGAGAACAATTGGATTATATAGGAGACTGTTGGTTAGGAGAGACAGGAATAATTCATTAATTTCATAAAAATAAATATAAATAGACCTAAAAAGAATACTAAGTTCAATATAAGGTGCTATAAAAATTGTAAACAATGTGTTATAGAAATGCTCGCAGCTCAAAATCTACATTGAGTCCCTTTGGTTCTAATGTTTCTAATTTGAATATCCAACTTGCCTCTGCTTTATCTAATTCTTTTTCTAAATCACCTCCTCTCCATGGGATATTAACGTTTTGTATTGCCATAAAATTAAGACCTCCGGGATTTCTTGCATGTTTAATGTCAAAGTGCTTGGAAAGATTATGGGCATAGAGTCCTTTTTTGATGTTCCTAATATGTTCTCCCATTCTTGTTTTAAATATTCTTTTTGTACGTCCTATATACAGTTTTTCACATGGGCATTTTAATAAATATATCACACCCTTAGTGTCACATGTTAATTGTGATTTAATTTTAAACAGTTCTTGTGTTTGAGGATGGGCAAATTGTGTGATTTTGGTTGGCTGTTTTGGATTATTTTTACAGGCTTGGCATCTTCCACATTTCCAGAAACCTAGTGTTTTCTTTGAAGTACTATTATTCTTTTCTTGTATTTTTTCTTGTTTAGTTGTTGGAGCTAATAATAGACTTAGATTTGGGGCTTTAGAATATATTATTCTAGGTTGCTTTTCTAATATTTGATCTAGTTGAGGATCCCCTTTTAGGATGTTCCAGTTTTTTTGTAAAAAAAAATAAATAAATTCATGAGTGTGGTTATTGTATCTAGTTATGAAAGCTGGAGCTTCTAATTTGGCATTGCTAGTTTTCGATTTTGTTGTTAAAATTTGATCTCTTGTTAGGAGGGAAGTTTTAGATAAAGCTTCATTAAGTATTTTTGTTGAATACCCTTTTGCTTGAAATTCTGATATCATCCTTGTAGTTTGTTCTTCACAGATGTCAGGTTCTGAACAGTTCCTCTTGATCCTCCTAAATTGACTGAATGGAATATTATTTAGCCAGCTTTTTTTATGGAAACTATTGTGTGGGATGAAACTATTGCAAGCTACCGTTTTCCTAAAAGTTTTTGTTTCCAGTTTGTTATTCTTTTGTCAATCTTTGTTTTTATTGAGGCATATGATGGTTCAGTACAGAAAATAAAGTGATGGGTTAATGCATGTAAAACATACAGTTTGCATAAGTGTACACAATAGTTGCATGTATTCCCAAGAGTAACAGCCTCTTTTTTTTTTTTTTTTTTTTTTTAAGTTTAACAGTAGAGTTGTCCTTACAGGTTAAACAAACTAAGCAAATAAAACAATGAAGGTGTGCTGAACGAAATTGAGTGTGACCTCGTTGGCAGAACAGTAGCACTATTACTAGCAGCAACACTACCAAAAGTGTCATTATTACAGGATAAGCAAGCTAGACAATGACGGTTCGGTTAACTGGTTGGACTGTGACCTCGCTGGAAGGACAGTAGTATCATTGCTAGTGGTGTCGTCGCCATTAGTATCATTATTACAGTCTAAAACATGCTAATCAAGCTAAACAATAAGGGTCTGTTTAATTAAGTGGAATACGATCTCGTTTGCACAACATTAATATTATTACTAGCTGCGTCATTACCAGACTTTGAGCCATGCGGAGGCTAAAGATTAAGTGGCCAGGAGGCAGAGAAGGTAGAACAAGGGGAGCATGCAGACATTCTATACTATGAATGATTTGCTGGGCGCATGCTTAGATATGAGGTGGTTAACATCACTAGCTGCACCTAGAGGGCAGTAGTAGGATTGGAGCATTAAGACAGGGACATTTTAAATTATACAGGCTAACCCTTGATGAATCCTGCCTATCACTAAGGGTCGTGAGAGGGACAACAGATTTAGCGAAGTTAAGGTTTCGTCGTTTAGCGTGGGCTGAAGTATAATCACACTGAACTAATCGCAATTAGAATACTTATGCAGAAGTCCCAATATACACAATAATTACTTAGGTGAATTATGTCCCGCTTGGCGCTGCGTGTTGCCCAGTGTAACATGCCCGCTACGTCCCGGTGAGCATAGGTGCTGCCAACTGCGTCCCATGGTGTGTGTGGTTAGTCAGCCATGCTGAGCAAAGTGGCTTACATAGAGGTTTCAGAGATTTTGGCCCGAGTCCAGGTTAAGCACTTGTAAATCCGCGTGGTGTTTGCTAGCGTGTCCGTTAGTTTTCCCCTGCCCGTCTGTACACTCAACCGGGCCTGCTTTTGCGTCTCGAGGTGGATATTGCTGGTCTTCAAGTTTCCCCGGTGTTGTGGCGGCGCTGCGTCCGTGGGCCACCAGCCTTCAGCCTGAGGCCTTTGTAGGCGCTCGTGCCCTTGAGCCATTGATCCCTTCAGCAGGATCGAGGGCCCTGGGTTCCGATCCCATTCTTCCCCCAGGGTGTATGGCAGGCTGCAGAGGGGTTCCTCTGTGTGAGCACCCAGCCCAGAAGAAGGGCGAGCGGTCTCGTGGGCGGCATCGTCCTCGTGAGTAATGCAGCTTGCAGGGGCTCCGGTGCTTTGTGCCTGGAGTGTCTCCGGGCTTGAGTCCTTCGTTACAATGTGGGCCGTCATATGTGCCGCTTTATGTTCCATACCAGGTGGAATCTGTACACAGCTTTAAACTCCGCAGGTCGGACCCCGCACACGTGGCCTCCGCCATCTTGGCTCTGGGTTTGCATGGTGGTCCAGAAATGCCTTCGATTGTAGGCTTGGAGCTAGGACCGGGATAACCCCCCCGGTCCGGCGGGGGGGAGAACAGGGCCGGGTCCGCCGTTGTGCCTTGTGCATGACGGACTCCGTGGGGCAGGATAGTGAAGCGGCGGCCGTCCGCTCCACTCACCGCCAGGCCGGATCCCGCTGGTTGCTGCAGGTAATCCTCCTCCGGGGGACTTGAGCTCAGGGAGCAAGCCTCTCCCCGGCTCCGGTAGCCCCTCTGCGTTGCAGGTCGCAGTGCTTGGTTGTCTGGGTCCGAGAAAGCCACAGTTTATAGCGTAGATGGGGCATGTTAGGCAGGAGCTGCTCTCCCCTGCGACCGCTCGGCTCGGCGGCCCGGCCCCGCCCCCCCAGTTTGTTATTCTTAATGTAGATTTCCAAGTCTAAAAATTCAACTTTTTCCCCTTTTAACAATAATTCTTCAATTAATATTTGTTTTTTGTATAATTGAAAGTTTTTTAGCATAAAGTGTATTTTATTTTTCTCTTCTCTCTTTTTTATTAAAAGGATTCAGATTTATGTGTATAACAATATTAATATTTAGTGCCTATATGAATTATAACTGTGAATTAAAACAGTGAAATATATTAAAAGACAGAGCAAGTATGGATTTTAGCCTGAAAGGGTTAATAAAAGCCAGAGTAACCACTGGCTATTTAAACACGTGGGTCTCTCCTGCTCAACATCCTCTGATGAAGTGAGCAGCAGACTCACGAAACGCGTAAGGACATCATTTCACTTTTTGGCACTTACCGTAAAGACGACCGGGCTGAATTTGGAACGCAGGAGGATCGGTGACACGCACGCGGCTCCCAGCATCATCTGCCGGCAGGACAAGTACCTACAAGCTGCTATACACCGAACTTTCCTAACTCCAGCTCAGCACATCTAGTTCTTTACCAAATTATAAGTGCAATCTTTTGTTTCATCCTGTGGACAATAAATCTATTTTTAAACACAGAAAGCACTTTTGAATCTTTGCACTAGTCCCTGCAAGAACGGAGGGATTTTGTCCTATTATACTGCAGGTCGGTTATCATGACCTGTTAGCAATTATTATTTTTTACTTATTAGTACATGGGTATACAATTTATCACCATTACTGCATATGAAGATAAATATATTATTGTACTATATTAATCCAGCCCATTCAGCATCCATTATTCCAGTTCGATTATAACTGGCAAAAGCTGAAATAGCTAACAGTATTCACGGACTATTGTGAACTTTTATTTCAAGTGATACAATTGTATCAATATAGAGACATTCTTTACTATTGGATTTATTGCTACATATATTCATATCATATGCTGTATTCATTTATTTATATGACAATAAAAGTCATTTTTTGTTAGTTTAGCATTGCTGCATACCAGTTTAACATTTAAAGGTACACACTACTCCTGAAAACAGATTGGATTATTCATCCAATATCTCTGTCTACTGCTTTAACAGCGCGACCGGGCCCCTGTGATTACATCACAAGCCTGGAGGAAGTGACTGCACGTCACTCCTCCCAGCTAACACTTAGAGCCACGCGGGAGGAAGACCAGGGAGTCAGAGTGGGAACTCTGACTCCCATCTACCTGAGCCACCACTGGACCCAAGTCACCCTCCTGCACCTAAAAGGTAAGAAACAGGAGGGTGACTTAAAAATTTTGTGTGTGTTTGTATGTATGTGTGTCTGTCTGTATGTATGTGTGTCTGTGTGTGTGTGTCTGCCTGTTTGTATGTCTTTGTATGTATGTGTGTGTGTGCCTGTCTGTGTATGTATCTGTGTCTCTCTGTCTGTGTGTGTGCCTGCCCGTATGTGTGTGTGTTTGTCTGTTTGTATGTATGTATGTGCGTCTTGTGTGTGTGTGTATGTTTGTCTGTCTATCTGTATGTGTCTGCCTGTGTGTATGTGTGCCTGTCTGTTTTTTTTATGTATGTGTCTTTGCATGTATGTGTGTCTTGTGTGTGTGTCTGTCTGTCTGTCTGTATGTGTGTGTGTGTGTGTGTGAGTCTGTATGTATGTGTGTGTGTGTCTGTACGAGTGCCTGTCTGTTTGTATGTATGTGTCTGTGTGCGTGTATGTGCCTATGTGTGTGTGTGTGGAGGGGGGGACCATGGGTCATTTTCACACCGGGGCCCCATGGTTTGTGTGTATGCCACTGGCGTCAGACCATTAGTACCTATCTTCTTTAAGGAATTTATATTTAGACGATATCCCTTATATTGCAATCTTCTGGTTACTTTAGTAAATCGATTCTAAATTGTGATTTGCCTCTACTACATCCAGCATATACACAATAAGCCATTTATTTGATGGAGGCAGTTTTATACTACGGTACACTAACATGAATGCCATAAGTTGTTTTGCTATTTAGATCTTCATTTATGCGATTTTCAGTTACCGTATATTACTATTTTAGATGTTTAGATTTTTCATTGTTTTTGATATTTTTCTCCTTTCTTTCTTCATTTTCTTTTCCCCCATTGGTTGTTTAGTCTTTTAACTATTTATAAATAAAAGTTAACATTTAATAAGCATTATATTTTTGTGTTCCCTCCCACTCTGGGCAGAACACTCCAGTCTTTGCTTATTTTGTTGATTCCAATTTAAGGGTAAACTTCTATTAGTCGTGCTGCCTGATATGTAGCTCATTTTGTGTTTTTTGTTTTGTTTTTAATTATGACACAGTTGTTTGTATTACATACCTGGATTTCTGTATTTTAAAACAAGATGTTTAGAATGAAAACTGAAAATAAATTACACTTTTGCTGATCCACATACTGATTTGGGAAAGTCAGAATTTACTTGAATGTATCAAGACAAAAACAAGTGTTATTTTGGAGCATAGTGCAAAATAAGGAGCAATCACTATGGAAACCAACAGAATGTCTGTCACCATTTAGTACTTTGCCCCAGAGTAGCACTTGCTTTAATGTCCTTTAGCTTGCATAAATAAATATGAAATTATTAGTAATAGAATAAATAGTTATGTATTTTCAAGTATTTGATCACTTTGATGAAGCCGATTATTGATTATGTTTGTAAATATGTTGCATATATTTTATTGAATGTAAAAAGTGAATAACTGGATTTTATCATTAAAAATCCATTAAAAAAAAGTACTTGTACCATAAATGAATACCCTAACTTTACAAATTAAAAATTAATCTGTTATTGATATTATTAATAAACATTTATAGATGCAAATATTTTTTAAAATAAATAAATAAATCAGTATAAAATATACTGTAATGTTAGCCTTACCTTTCCAAAGCCTCTGCGCCAAGCTCATCAGTTTGGCCAGCTACCTTTCCCCAGATGTAGGCAATTGCAGCCTTTTCAGCGCCTGAGAAAGTCATGTTGGATCGGAGGATTAGACACTCTGCGGGTGAGTTTGAAAGTCTCTACTGAACGGTCACTTTCTTAGCTTTTTAAAGTAAAGCTGTAATATGGAAATTTTGATCTGACATCACCATCAGGGGAGGGCTGATAATATTTGCCTTGGAGTCAAATACCAAGTTGTTTACCTGTTTTGCTTATAAAACACAGATCTCTATGTGTAAAGCCTACTCAATCAGCCCATCTGATAACTGTATTGACATATATAGGCTGCTAGAGTCAACAGGTGAGACATTATTTATCCCAGCAACCTCCATCAATATGACATATACATCATATCTCAATGTACCTGTCCAGGCCAGGAGTCAGGACTGTTTCTGTTTCTCTCCCTCCCCGTACTATGCTCAATGACAGATAAGGGCAGGCCTTGTAACAGTGATTTAAGGGACATGCATCACTTTGAGACCACTGTCACGGTCCAAATCCTTAGCTGTGAATGAGACCGTTGTCTCATCATGGAGGTAAAAAAATCTTCATCTTTACCTGCTTCTTATTGCTTTCGCTTCCCACTCCCACTACCCCAGGGAGACATTGACCCATCAGTGTCTTATCCCTGTGAATTATAGAAAGTCAAACTGAGCATGCTGATGCGCAAAAGAACCATTACTCAATGTCATTGGTTACATCCTATAAAGCAAGCTGGCCATGAACACACATTATGCCTAGATGCTGTTGCAGCAACTGCTGCACTGATCAAAGCTTCTGACACTGGAATGTTGCTTGGCAGCTTGCACAGTGTGCCGTCGAGCAGTGGCGGCTCTAGACTTGGCGAGGCCTTAGGCGAAACTCATACATGAGGCCCCCACTAACACCATTATTGGATAAAAATTGCAGTTGACTTGTGTGTGTATAAGAAGCTGTAGATATATTGAAGGGGAAGCTTGCAGTACTGGATATAGAGAACTAGTCTTTGTATACATCGTTGCATTGTCTACCTGTGTGTGCCTGAGAGTGTCTGTCTGGCATCTTTGGATATGTATGTATGTTTCTCTGAGCATGTGTATGTTTGTGTACTGCCTGTGGCCTTTGGCATTAAGTTTATGGCGACGCTATGTTTTATGACAGTGTGTCAAATGATTGCCTTTAGGGGGTGACAGGGTGAGTAAAGGAGTAACTGTAGCAGGGTGAGTGTAAAAGAGCAGGAGGGTGCCAGAGTGCGGAGAGTGGTGCCTGTTTGTTTAGAGGGAGAGATAGTGTGTATGGAGGTAGGTGACAGTGTGTGGGGAAAATGACATAGTGTAGGGAGGTGGCATAGTGTGAGGGGGTGGCATAGTGTGAGGGGGTGACAGAGTAAGAAGGGGGTGACAGAGTAAGAAGGGGGTGACATTAGTGTGAGAGGGTTACATTAGTGTAAGGGGTGTGACAGAGTAAGAGGGGGTGACATTAGTGTGAGGGGGTGACATTAGTGTGAGAGGGTTACATTCGTGTAAGGGGTGTGACAGAGTAAGAGGGAAGAGACAGAGGGGGGTGACAGAGTGAGAGGGGGTGACAGCGTGAGAGGGAGGGTGACAGCATGAGAGGGGGGATGACAGAGTAAGAGGGGGTGACAGAGTAAGAGGGGTCGACAGGGTGAGAGGGGGGAGACCTAATGTGTGAGTGGGGAGACCTAATGTGTGAGGGGGGAGACCTAGTGTGAGGGGTGGAGACCTAGTGTGAGGGGGGAGACCTAGTGTGAGAGGGAGGGTGACATAGTGTAGTAGGGGTGACAGGGTGAGAGGGGGCTGACAGGGTGAGAGGGGGCTGACAGGGTGAGAGGGGGCTGACAGGGTGAGAGGGGGGTGACAGGGTGAGAGGAGGTCACAGAGAGAGAGGGTGACAGTGTGTGGGGAGTGACGGGGTGACATAGTGTGGGGGGTCACAGGGTGGGTGACAGAGTAAGAGGTGGGGTGACAGGGTGAGGGGGTGACAGGTGAGGTGGCAGGGTGAGAGGGGGTGACAGGGGGTGACAGGGGGTGACAGGTGGGGTGGCAGGGTGAGAGGTGGTGACAGGGTGAGAGGGGGTGACAGTATTAGGGGTGACAGGTGGGGTGGCAGCGTGACAGGTGGGGTGGCAGGGTGAGTGAAATGGTCAGATGTGGTGTGAGAGGGGAGGAAGGGTGAGGGGGTGACAGGTGGGGTGGCAGGGTACGAGGGGGTGACAGGGTGAGAGGGGGTGACAGTATTAGGGGGTGACAGGTATTAGGGGGTGACAGTGTGAGGTGGGGTGACAGTGTGTGGGGAGTGACAGGGTGGGTGACAGTGTGGGGGTCACAGGGTGGGTGACAGAGTAAGAGGTGGGGTGACAGGGTGAGGTGGTGACAGGGTGAGAGGTGGGGTGAGAGGGGGTGAAAGGGTGAGAGGTGGGGTGGCAGGGTGAGATGTGGGGTGAGAGGGGGGTGACAGGTAGGGTGACAGGGACTGACAGGTGGGGTGGCAGCATGAGAGGGGGGTGACAGGTGGGGTCGCAGGGTGATAGGGTGAGAGGGGGGGTGACAGGTGGGGTGGCAGGGTGAGATGGGGTGACAGGTTGACAGGTGGGGTGGCAGTGTGAGAGAAGGGTGACAGGGTGAAGTGGCAGGGTGAGGGGGTGACAGGGTGAAGTGGCAGGGTGAGGGGGTGACAGGTGGGGTGTCAAGGTGAGGGGCTGACAGGTGGGGTGGCAGGGTGAGCGGGGCTGACAAATGGGGTGGCATGGTGAGATAGGGTGACAGGTGGGGTGGCAGGGTGAGATGGGGTGACAGGTGGGGTGGCAGCGTGAGAGGGGGTGACAGGTGGGGTGGCAGGGTGAGGGGGGTGACAGGATGAGATAGGGTGAGGAGGGGGTGACAGGGTGAAGTGGCAGGGAGAGGGGGTGAGATAGGGTGAGGAGGGGGTGACAGGGTGAAGGGGATGACAGGGTGAGATAGGGTGAGGGTGACAGGGTGAAGGGGGGTGACAGGGTGAGATAGGGTGAAGTGGCAGGGTGAGGGGGGGTGACAGGGTGAGGAGGGAGTGACAGGGTGAAGTGGCAGGGTGAGGGGGGGTGACAGGGTGAGGAGGGGGTGACAGGGTGAAGGGGGTGATAGGGTGAGGAGGGGGTGACAGGGTGGGTGGCAGGGTGAGGGGGGTGACAGGGTGAAGTGGCAGGGGGTGACAGGTGGGGTGGCAGTGTGAGGGTGGTCAAAATCTACCTTTTTCCCTGGTGGTCTGGTGGGGTCAATCTGTACCTGGTTGTCCAGTGTCCTGGATGGCTCCCTGGTGGTCCAGTGGGCTTTCCGGTCTGCAGCTCCGCCGGATGCAGAGCTGCAGACCACATGGGGAATGTCTCACGATCTCCATTCAGAGCGTTGCCGTGGTAACCCCCGGCAACACTCTGATTGGCTGGAGATCGCGAGACCTCAGTCTGCAGCTCACACCCGGCGGAGCTGCAGACTGAGGCTGGCTCTCTCCCCGGGCGGACTGAAAGGAGGGGCCTCGCACCCAGCGGCACAAAGGGCAAGCCGCCGGGCCCCCTCCTGTGTCGGGTCCTCGGTCATAGACCGAGAACCCGACATGTCAGTCTGCCCTCAGGTGATTTAAGCGGCCGTGAGGCCCCTGACTGCGCGAGGCCTTAGGCGGCCGCCTAAATCACCTAATTAGAGAGCCGCCTCTGCCGTCAAGTGTGGGCTCCCACCATTCAGCATTCCCAAGAGAGACAGCCCTGCAACCTCTCTGGCTTGTATCTTCACCTGGGACAGACCATGAATTTGTTTCTCCACAGCTCCAGCCAATCAGAGTTTTAACTTGGGCAGTGTGCATCTGGCGGACAATGGACACCTAGGTCACTAAACCACCCAAAAAATGATTATTGCCTCCCTGCTTAGGAGGTAAGTAGGAGGGGGGCAAATTTCAAATAAAAGATCATTTGCGTGGGGAGGCTTGACACAGAATCAACTACCACACTCAGCCCCTATACATAGTCACACCCCTGTCAATGTTGCCCTAACCCTTAAAATCATGAAAAAGGATACCCAGAAAGTGAGGATTCAAAAGCCGTATTACAGGGCATTAGAGTGGCAAGATTTAATGTATTACAAGAAAGAATCAAGGTCAGGAAAAGCCGAGGTGAGGAATACAGAGAAACAGATACACGAAAAACAGGTCAGGTCAGGATACTAGAAATGAATAGGTCAGTATACAAGCTGGGTCAGGATACCAGAAATACACAGGTCAATATAAAAGCCAGGTCATGATACCAGAGATTAACAGAGTCAAAACGCAGCCAAGTCAATAACAGGAAAAGGAAATCACAAGAAAGTCGCAGTAGCACCATACGTGTTACTAAACAGAAACCATGATAGGGCAATGAGTGAGGCTCTGAACAGGCTTTAAAAAGGTTCAAAAGTGTTATCATTGGTCCACATCATCTCTGTGACTCCAAATAGCAGGGGTCACCTATATGAAGCAGTCCCTTTAAGGGCGTGACGTCATGATTGTAAAACTTATTTAAGGACACGCCCTTATAGTGGGCAGCATCCTAACTTCTTTGTAGTGGCCTGCAGTTCAGCCCACGAACCAGCAGAGGGAGCTGTTAAGGCTGTACAGACACGTAGAACGTTCAGCCGCATTTCTGAGGTCAGGAGACGGTCATATTCACACCCTCACACTAAAACACTTACCGACCAATCCTTGTCAGACTCACCCTCCATTCCTGTCACACTCACTCTCCCATACTGTTACATTCACATCTGAAGACAGTCATTGTCATACAGACGCAGTCACATCCCACACATGAAACATACTCACCACAAACACAAAGTACATAAGCTCAAAATCCACAAGCAGCACCACTATACACACAACATACAGCTCTCCAAGACACAGGGCCATTATCAGAAATTTTGGGGCGCCTAACACGGCTCCGGGTCTGGGCCCCCGGGGGCCTGCCTCCAGCCCCGCCCACAGGTCCGGCCTCCAAATTCCGCCCACAGGAATACACACACAGACACAAACACATGCACTGATACAAAAGGACACGGATGCACACACACACAAAGATACACACATACTGACACAGATACATACTAACAGACACACATACTGAAACAGACACACACAACTATAGGCATACATTATTATTATTATTATTATTATTATTATTATTGCCATTTATATAGCGCCAACAGATTCCGTAGCGCATAGTGACATACATATACTCAGACATACACACAGACATACATAGTGACACACAGACACATACTAACATACAGACATACAGACATACCTACTGACATACATACATACATACTGACACCCATACATACATACATACATACACTGACACACATACATACATACATACAAGCAGACATACTGACACACATACATTCTTACTGACATACATACAGACACCCATACATACTGACACTCATACATACAGACATACATGCATACATACATACATACATACATATACTGACACACATACATACATACATACAGACATACATATACTGACTCACATACATACATACATACAGACATACATGCATAGTGACATACATACAAACAGACATACTGACACACATACATTCATACTGACATACATACATACACACATACATACATACATACATACTAACACACAGAAATACATACATACTGACACACAGACATACAGACGCACATACATGCAGACATACATACTGACATACATAGTGACACACAGACATACATACTGACACACCGAAATACATGCATACTGACATACAGACATACAGATGCACATACATACAGACATACATTCAGAGATACAAACAGACATACATACTGACATACATACTCACACACAGACATACATACTCACGCACAGACATACATACTCACACACAGACATACATATATACAGACAGACATGCTGACAGACATACAGACATACAGACATACGTGCATACTGACATGCATGCATACATACATACATACTGACACACAGACAGACATACTGACACACACATACATACTAACACACATACCAACACACATATAGACATACATACTGACATACATACAGACAGACATATATACATATACTGACACACATACATACAGACATATATATACATGTACTGACACACATACAGACACACATACATACAGACATGCTGACAGACATACAGACATACATGCATACTGACATACATACTGACTGACTGGCCGTCACTTCCTCCCAGCAAGGGTTGTGGCTGCAATATTTTTAAAGGCACCAGTCGTGCTATTATATAGCCACAGCGCTGGCCGGGCCCCTGAAGATATAGGTGTGCGGTACACCGGCGGCAGTTCCGCCCCTACATGTGGGGCCCGTGACAACCATCATGGTTGTCACCCCCTGAGGGTGGCCCTGCCCAGACACATATGGTTCCAGACACAGACATACAAATACTCACAGACACAGAGGCACACATACACACAGAAGGATACTCACTGTCAGATACACACTCTCAGACACATACACAAGTAAATGATATCAGAAACACACACAGACACGCACAGTCAGAAATTATGACTGTATGTCCGTATTTGTCAATGTGCATGTTTCTGTGCATCACTGTATGTGTGTATGTGTGCATGTGTGCATGCATGTATCAGTGTATATATGCATCTGACACTCAGTGCATAGCAGAATTCACTGTGCAGAGCAGTGTGAGTATCACTAAGTAAATAGCAGGATTAATTGTGCAGAGCAGTGTGGGTATAACACAGTACAGTATATAGCAGGATTCACTGTGCACTTTATTTTGTGTGTAACAGTATGTAGCTGGACTTACTGTGCAGAGCATTGTGGGTGTCACTCAGTATACCAAGGGATTTACTGTGCAGATCATTCTGTGTGTCACTCAGTATATAGCGGGATTCATTGTGCAGATCATTCTGTGTGTCACTCAGTATATAGCAGGATTCATTGTGCAGATCATTCTGTGTGTCACTCAGTATATAGCGGGATTCATTGTGCAGATCATTCTGTGTGTCACTCAGTATATAGCGGGATTCATTGTGCAAAGCATTGCATGTGTCACTCAGTAAACAATGTTACAAAGCTACTGCAGGGGAATAATAATAAATAAAGCTAAAGTTGTCAAATATATTATACATAAGATATCAGGCCAAATAAAACTAGAGCAGAAAACTAAATAACATCTGTTCAGTGGCGAAGTTTGACCAGGGCTCTAGTCCTTTCAACAAAGAAGGATTATTACCAGGATAAACTGAAATAACATGAAAACACTCAAAAATGTAGTAATGTCTTGCACATGAAGGGTTAAAATGACCTACATCAGAGGAATGTAGGGATGACCGCAGTCAATTTTTTAGAACTAAAACAACCAAAGACTGTCAAATATCACAGGCATGTAGTTCTAAAACGTCTGGGGTTCCATCCATCTGGCACTCTTACATTATACTTTCAAAAAACATTGTAAGGGTTGGTAGGGGAGCTCTAGCCCTGGACTTTTTCCACCCAATCTTTCACAAACTCTTTCCTGGAATCCTTCCTAGAACTCTTGAACAAGGCACAAAAAAATTAATAGCTCTGTCCCTTCACAGTAACTGTACAACACACAGTTCTAGGAGTACAAATAAAGTTTTATTCGAGTAGGTATACCCCAGCATGCGGTCCACATACATTTCCATTGTAAGCCCGCCCAGGCGTCTGGGAGATAATTGAATCAAAGACCGGTAAATCAATTATCTCCCAGTTACAGAGAGCCAAACATCACAAAAAGTATCCCAAAATACAGTTAAATCATACAGGAACCCTACATGTCCCATATCCTCCTTGATCTGAGTGCCCAAGTTGTCCAAGTAGCTCTCAGATCCATCGAGTCTAGGGGAATTGCCATTGAAGTAAAGTTCAGACCAGTCACATACATGGATGATGCCCAAAATAGTTCCATGAGAAAGATGGGTTTTGGCAGGTCAACTTTCGGGAGTTCCTAAACATAAATAAATGGGGGCTCCTCCAGGCTCTTAGAGAGCGATTGTTCCCCCCAGCCTATAATGTCTTTCTTCCAAATAGTGCTCTCCTGGCTTGTCTGTAAGATGGCCAGAACATACAATTTCCTCGGGAACCACCTGGTTGAGTGTCCAAAAATAGTTCCATGGCGTCAACGACCAAGTGCCATTGTCTTCGTTCGTAAGAAAAAATGGCCACCATTTAACAGAGCATGTATATATGGTTATATGAATGGTGACCATCCAGAGAGAGCACTCAATGTTAAAGGATGGAAGATATAGAGCCAGGGGAATCAGAGGGTTCGTCAAATAGAAAAATTGGAGAACACTCATTCGGGGAACGAACAAGGGGTGTAAGGCCAACCAAACGGAAATGGGAACAAGTCTGCTATAGTGTTATTCTCTGAAGTAAACTGGTGGCATTCCAATGTGAATCTGAAAGTAAAAACCCGAATTTGAAAAAATTTAGGCAAAAATAGCTAAAACATCTACATAAACATCATGACTAGATTAGTCTACATTTTGCAATCTGATTTAAAATTTACACAAATTATATGTAGAGCTAAAAGTAAGTGTAAATAAATTAAGTATCTATAGATGTTTAAGCATTACAGATAAAATAAAAATAATCGTAAGGGATAAGCCTATGTTTCACCCAGAGGGAGCCACCAAGTACATCCTGCAGGAATTAATAGAGTATCATATCAACATCCTGCCATGACTTGCCAGGAGCCTGCTTAGTTGGCAAGGGACAAAACTCAGCAACACCAGAAATGAGTGGGCCCAGACACACTTGGCACTAAAGAGATTATTTAATAAATAACAGGAACACATCTGGGAGAAGTTGAGAACCTGGAGGGTAATGTCCCTGCTGATGTGAGCCCAGTGGAGCTGGTTTGGACAGCCCTGCAGTGGACCGGTTTGGGAGAAGGTGCATCCCTGACCCAAGAATGTGGCTGGAGTTGGGTGGGACATAAGGGGATGTCAGTACAACTGATGCTTTAGGGGAGAAGTGGAGGTGCAGTGGACGGTTGGTCTACAGACTTTTGGAGGGGCAGTCTGGTGGACTAGCTTGGCCACCGAGTGCCCACTGCACCACTGAGAGCTCTAAGGGGAGGCTCATTATCTCATTAGTCTCTGGCCTTAGCTTAAGTCTAGCCTTATATAGCCTTATGCCTATACTCCCTCACTGTGTTAGCATCTACTGCTTCAGCTGGAAGGCTATTCCATGCATCCATTACCCTCTCTGTAAAGTAATACTTTCTGAAATTATTTTTAAACCTTTGCCCCATTAAATGTAAGACTATGTCCTCTTGTTGTGGTAGTTCTTTTAAATATAGTCTCCTCCTTTACTTTGTTGATTCCCTTTATGTATTTAAATGTTTCTATCATATGCCCCTCATCTCGCCTTTCCTCCAAGTTAAGATCTTTTAACCTTTCCTGGTAAGCTTTATCCTGCAATCAATTAACCAGTTTAGCAGCCCTTCTCTTAACTCTTTCCAAAGTATCAATAGTCTTCTGAAGATACGGTCTCTAGTACCGCGTACAAAACTCCAAGTGAAGTCTCACCAGTGCTCTGTACAATGGCAGATCTCTTTCTACTGCTAATAGGTTTTCCTATACAACTAGGCATTCTGCTAGCATTTCCTGCTGCTCTATTACATTGTCTGCCTACCTTTAAGGCATCTGAAATAATTACTCCTAAATCCCTTTCCTCAGATGTTGAGGTTAGGACTCTATCAAATATTCTATGCTCTGCCCTTGGGTTTTTATGTCCAAGACACATTATCCACATTAAATGTCAGTTGCCACAGTTCTGATCCTTTTTCTAGTTTACCTAAATCATTTGTCATTTGGCTTATCCCTCCTGGACAACCAACCCTGTTGCAAATTTAGTATCATCAGCAAAAAAATCTTACCATCAAGACTATCTGCAATATCACCAATAAAAATATTAAAGTGAGTCAAAGTACAGACCCCTGAGGTACCCCTCTGGTAACTAGACCTTGCTTCAAATATACTCCATTGGCAATTGGCCCTCTGTTTCCTGTCACACAGCCACTGTCTAGCAGATTCAACAATATTGGAATCCAAACTTAAAGTTTGTAGTTAATTGATGTGCCTTATATGTGCAACAGTGTCAAAAGCCTTACTGAAATCTAGGTAAGCAATGTCTACTGCATCACCCTGATCTGTTATTTTAGTTACCCAATCAAAAAAATCAATAAGAGTAGTTTGGCATGATCTAAAATGTGATTTTAGATGTTCAACAACCTATCTTTTATCATGCTTTCCATCACTTTCCCTACTACTGTAGTAGGGATTACTGGCCTATAGATGCCCGACTCCATCCTACTACCTTTCCTTTTAAATGGGTACAACATTCACTAATTTCCAATCTTCTGGTACTACACCCGTTAACAATGATTGGTTAAACAAATCTGTTAATGGTTTTGCTAGTACACCACTAAGCTCTTTTAATAACTTTGGGTGTATCCCATTAGGCCCCATGGACGTATTTCACAGTGGAAATATAACCTCTTCCTCTGTAAACTCACATGTAACAAATTTAAATAATCAGGGGCAAGTCTTGGGGAATGAAGTGTGGGAACTCACCCAAGATTCCCCCCCCCAAATAGTAATATACACTTGTATGCATATATAAACGCGTGCACACACACACTGACAGGTGCACACACACACTCACAGACACACACATACACACTCACACACATACACTCACAGACACACACACATACACTCTCAGACACACACTCACAGACACACACACATACACTCACAGACACACATTCACTCACAGACACACACACATACACTCACAGACACACATACTCAGACACACACTCACAGACACACACTCACAGACACACACATACTCAGACACACACACATACTCAGACACACACACATACACTCACAGACACACACATACACTCACAGACACACACACACACACACACACACAGACATACACTCACAGACACACACACACACACACAAATTAATTATATTGTTTACATTTACAAATTTCCACCCAGCCTCCCTACCTGGAGAGCTGGCATGGACCTGTCCCTGGGGTCCAGTGGGGCTTCAGTGCAGTAGGCTCTGTTCTCCCAGAAAGTAATAACAAATAAACCGTGCAATGTGGGCACTCGAGTATAATATAGTGAAGAACCTGAATACACTAAGCAGCTCAACACACGTGAAGGTACCTCCAACCTTAACACAATAACATGCAAAAGAGTGGGGTGATATAAGTAGGACAAAAGGTCACAACAAACAAGACCCAGTGGAGCGCTAATAAAAATACATTTAACTCACCCTTGTAATAAGGGATATAAAATATGAGAAAATCTAAAAGAAGAGAAATAAATAGAGACAATGGTATAGTATATATGGACTTGGTGTTCTTAGAAAGAAGGACTGTAGATGTAACAAACTCACATGGCTTAGAGCCTGGGGAAGATAGGCTCAAATCGTAAACGTAGAGGTATTTTAAAGCAAATACCAAACTTCTTCAATAGCTGTATTGCAATCCTCAAAGAAAAGGAAAGAAAGGACAATGGACCAAAGTCCTAGTGTGTTATCCTTAATACCAATGTAATAATAAAAGAAGTGCAAGTGTTGAAGAATTATAGAATTTATGAAATCAGCATAAGAGAATACTTTATCAGGGAGAAATGTGCGTCAGCGGAACAATGTGTTCATCAAGAATGAAACATTGTGGCCGTTGAGCGACATGTTGATCTCAATAAAGTATGTGTCAGCTGAATAATAAAATGTGTATCTACTAAAAAACCTTGAAAATTAAGCTTTGAAACTAATAATGCCAACTACTGAAAATTGCTGCCAATTCACCCCTCCCATCGAGTGGACACCTCGTGCTAACAAGATGGCACCTACATCCTGTGTCCACTCCCGTGTCAAGAATGTCACCACCTCTTGATGGGAGGGCATTTGCCTAACCACTTAACACCTAAACCAATTAATAATGTTTACTTGTTGTTATCTTGAATTCTTCAGTGATGTAATAATGCCTTTAAAAGGGTGTGCGCACTCATTTTTTTGAATTAAACCATTCCGAAGTTCTTTCATTAACCTGAACCCTATGTCTCAGTGTGAATTTACTTCCGCGTGCACGCAACTTTATTATTTTTAATTTGGACAGGAACAGATAGTCATTCAAACTTATTGGTTTGCAGAAAAGAATCCACATCACAAGTACTTGCTCACCTTTTAGAGAGCCAATCCAAACTGAGCTCTCAGTATAATAGGCTATATGCCTTTAAGAGGGCACAACTATTCTTTGTTTGCAGGAAAAAAATAAATGCAGGTCGTGGAGCTCATATGAAGAATAAAAGAAAATTATTTATTATAAAAACTTACATAAAATGCAAATAAAAGTCCCATCAAATAATGGTTGAAATAGTTACAGATTGGAGAGGGGACGATTTGGTGAAAAAAATGGGTAAAGCTGAGATGAAATGGATTTTTCAATTAGACACTTTATATCCAAAAGGTCTAAATTATGATTTTGAACTTTGTCATTTTTTATGAGTGATTTTGTTTTCCCCTCCATTTTCTGCTTCCTCTCCCTATCTTTTTTCTCTCAGTCTATTCACATAGTTTCCACTACAAATCGATGAACAATGATGTTTGTAATTTAATTTTTGAAATATTCATTTTTTGTATAATTTTTTTTTTATGGTAGCAATATCACTCAATACTGATTTATGCACTAATATATCCTGTGCATTTGGACAATATGACAATTTGCTCCATATGAGTGATATATGCAAATGTTTATCATATTGGACTGACTTCTTCAGTTCCCCTCTCCCTTTTTTTATGTTTATATTAATCATTAATGTGTTTGGGAATTATATCAGGCTTATACTTAAGCTGTTTCATTGTTTTACTATAATTCTGAAGATATACTTATGGGGTTAAGATACTAGACTGTATTTACACACAATACCGAGCATACAAGTGATGTAAAGATGTGCTCGAAGACATGGAGTTTGCCAATGACAAAGATGGCGATCGTGACTAAACGGAAGGTACGTTGCGGTAAGTGCGATACGTCACTTCCGCAATTACGAACATTCTTAACAGATGAACTGGATACCCCTCGCCTTATTTGGCGAGCCGGAAGTAAGGAAAGAAGATGGCCGGAACCAATAGGAACGGACCTTGTGGCTATTAAACCGGAGGGAAAATTCAAGCAGGACACCGATTGAAAAAGCCTTTCTATAAGGCGAAACGCGTCTCGGACGAGGACTCATATTTCAACCATTATTTGATGGGACTTTTATTTGCATTTTATGTAAGTTTTTATGATAAATAATTTTCTTTTATTCTTCATATGAGCTCCAAAACCTGCATTTATTTTTTCCTGCAAACAAAGAATAGTTGTGCCCTCTTAAAGGCATATAGCCTATTATACTGAGAGCCCAGTTTGGATTGGCTCTCTAAAAGGTGAGCAAGTACTTGCACTTCTTTTATTATTACATTGGTATTAAGGATAACACACTAGGACTTTGGTCCATTGTCCTTTCTTTCCTTTTCTTTGAGGATTGCAATACAGCTATTGAAGAAGTTTGGTATCTGTTCTCCCAGCTCTGCTCCCTCACGCTACGTGGGCTGTCTACTGATGCCGGGATCCGGCTCCCGGCATCAGCAAACGGCGCGCGAGGGAGCAGAGCTGGGAGAACACAGCTCCCTCCCCGCGTCTGACAGGGAGACAGGTGCCTGCCAGGGGGGTCCATCAGGCGGCCATCAAGCCACCTCTTGGACCCCCCCATGACAGGTGGAACACGGGGGGCATTTGGGGGTGGTGTTTTTTTGCCACCCCCTGAGTGCCTGCAGGAGCAACGGGATTGGCGTTCCTGTTTTAAAAAAAGTGCAGGAACCACGTTCCCACGCGTTCCTGCAAGACTCGAGCCCTGGAAATAATACAAAGAAATCACTCAGTATAAAACAAGAGCTAAGATAAGGTGTCTCACTAACACCCTGTAAACATATAACAAATATCATATATATATATATCCCCACAACTAAGTAAAAACATATAAAAGAAAAATAAATCTCTGTGAACAAGAAAATAAAATTATCTAAAAGAAAAGAAAAAACACAAAATAGTGTAACATAGTTATAAATTAGCGCCAAGGGGAGGGGAGGTAGAGCACTCACAAGATGTAAATAAATAGTAGGCATGCCTCCCCTCAGGGACATCACTCAATTTTGAAATCTGATTCCAATGGTACTTTTGTAGTGTAAAAATTCAGGTAATGTAGAAGAGATAATAGATAGTGCAATAAAATTGATAAAAAAATAATTTAATAAAGTATGCACTTAGAAACACATAAAAAAGCTCTGTATGTGTTGTGGATCCAAATAATGATCTTTGTTATATTCAGAGGAAGCCCAAATTGTTGTTACAAGTGCACTTGGAGAAGCGAGAATTAGACACCAGACACCTGTTGGTATTCAAAATAAGCCTCTGACGTTTTATTCACCAGCTGGGTTTTATACATTAAAAAGTAAGTGCTTACGTGCAAATACTCTTAGAACAAAAATAGCAAGGGAGTACAGATAAGACATAGGGATGAGCGCCATGTACACATAACAAATAAGTTTCAAGGTAAGAGAGAACAAAAAGATTAGAGTAGAGACATCATAGGTGGGGGCTCTCTGCTCCCGGAACTTAGACATATATGGTCTTAAGTGTTGTTCAAGCATCAAGCATTTCCTAATTCCAAGTTAGCCAATTTTAATATAGGATATCATTATATGACACCTATAAGCTTGAGCCTTGGAATCAAGATAAATTCTATCACAATCCCCTCTTTTGATCCAAGGGTCACCCAAATGTCCAAGGTATTTCCAGGCCTGCTAGCCAAAGCCTGTGGGACTTTCATTTATTGCTTCACCACGGTTCCCTTGGACTGAGAGACCACCAGAATCAGCAGAGGAGAGTTCCTTCATTTGTTAGGCGAGGTAACATCATAAAACCTTTCTGAAGTCGGAGCTGGAATGTAAGTTAAGGTACGACCAACAGTAGGTTTGCTTTTACATAGAGAGGTTAGTAGACTTGAAAAACAATCTAAAGGTTAGAAAAATAGCCATAATGACAAATATAGCTAATAGCAAAAAGTACAAAATTTTCTTAATTAGTAAAGTCAACCATGTTCCTAGCCCAAATGTCCAATCCCAATCCCCAAAGAAGCCGTTATCCTGTTTGATATCCTGTACTAAGTCATGTAAATCTTTTATATGTTTATGGATCATAGTGCCATGGTCAGATAGGTTAAAACAGCACATACCTTCAATAGCTTCACATCCTAATTCATGTTTCATTAGTAAGTAGTCAATGGCTGCTCTATTCTCAAGGATTGCCTTCTTATTTGCCTGGTTGTCCATAAGTAGCTCTTCTAGGGCCTGTAAAGTGGCATTTAAACCTTTTGCAAGGGAACAGGCATTAACTACTCGGGTATTATACAGTACTAAGCCTGGGACTCCTACCAAGGTGTACGCTAGGGCAGAGTATTCGGCTTTGGGTAAGAGAGTGATTTCAGGGTTACAATCTGAAGTAAGGGTGTTTTTAACCTGTCTCTCAGCAGTTTGTGTAGCTGTGTGGTTTTAGTGATCAGGTCAGATTTGGAAAACATGGTCATGGTTAGGCGAGAAATTGCACAGGGACCTCCTGTAATGTTACCTGGGACATAAGCATAAGTAATATTTCCACAGGAGAAAGTCCATCCTTTTGGAAGATATACATTGTAGTGGTAACTCATAACTTGGTGAGTTTTGGTACAATTCATAGTGGTGCTCAGGGCTCTACAATTCGTGGTATTTTTCCACCATGTGGGGCAAAACAGGGATTCAGTATTAGGGTCTCTTGAACAATTACATGAAAAAGACCAACATAGTTCAGCGCCTGTCACATTAATTGTCTTCAGGGCTAGGGGGGCTTGCCTACCAGTGGGTTAAAGGCATACGAATATAGTTGTAGAGATTCATGGGGTCTATGGGTATGTAGGTACTTCCTCAACAGTGAGATGGGGGTAGGGACAGCTATAAGACAAGATTCTATGGTGTTTTCAGTACTGAGGAGAGGGTTGAGGCAAAAGGAGGTTAAATGAAAAGCCTTTGCTATCTGCAACCATATATTTTCCTGCCATGCATTATTATTTTCTGGTCTCAAGTCAGAGTAGCATATCTGAACAGAGCATAAAATGGTAAAGGATATGAACAGCTTCATGTTGGTGGATCAGTCGGAGTGACTTGTTTACAGTGACTGGTGTGTATCCACGTGGCTTTTCCTTCTAGTTTTACCGAGGTAGCCGTAGTCAAGAGCACTTGGAATGGACCGTCAAAGCGTGGTTCAAGTCCTTTCCTCACATGCCTCTTTATCACCACCCAATCACTAGGCTGCAGTTTGTGAGTTGCAGAGTCAGAGTCTGGATCTGGAATAGAATCAAAGACTTGTTTATGCACCCTGTCTAATCTTTGGTGTAGGGCCTGAACATAGGCAGTCATACTACCATGCTGCATCTGGAGGGTTTGGGGGAAATAGAGGCCTATGTTTGGGGCACATCCAAACAGGATCTCAAAAGTTGATAGGCCATGTCTGGAATTGGGGGTGAATCTCATAGAAAAAAGTGCTAGGGGAAGGCATTCAGTCCAGGGCTTCCCTGTGTCTTGCATGGCTTTTGCAATCTTGTTATTTAAGGTGCCATTTGCCCTTTCTACTTTCCCACTACTCTGGGGGTGATAAGGGGTGTGGAAGGCCTGCCTGATCCCTAAGGCTTTCATAATTTCTTGCATTATTTCCCCAGTGAAATGGCTACCTCTGTCACTTTCAATCACTTCAGGTACTCCATATCTACATACCAGTTCCTTCAGAAGCTTACTTGCTGTGACCTTTGTTGTGACTTTCGACACTGGGTAGGCCTCAGGCCAACCTGAAAAGAGATCAATGCACACCAAGGCCACTTTACCCGTTTCAAAGACTGCAGATAGACTATATTCAACTACCTAAGGTAGGAGTGTATGAATATGAATTCTAATGATAACTCCCAAGACAGCCAACCACATCCACCACCTCCCCCTCCCCAATAGGAAATTGGCAAACCAGTGTCCCTATATATTATAAATATCCCTGACTCTGCAGGACCCTCACCCATTATCAATGTTACACTACCCGGCGACCGAATAGTCCCTTTCCTGTTGGACACTGGCGCTGCTAAATCGATGTTACAGGAAACATATGTGTTCCCGTATGAGAAATCTAATGATGTATTATCACGTGTAGGGGTGGATGGTATCGAAAATGACATTCCCCTTACCCACAAGCTGAAATTGAAGCTACACGACTCTACTGCCCTTGTAACAAGGCTACTTGTCAGCCCTCATGCCCCTGTTAATCTACTAGGCAGTGATATACTGTCTGCTCTTAGTGCAAATATCCAGTATAGCCCCACTGGAAAAGTAACATTGTCTGTGCCTTTGGAGGACAAACAAATGATATCTCTTTCAAATGTTCTGGCAACTCTCACTATGCCCAGCCATGTGCCAGAACCTACCATTGACTTGTCCTCAGTCCCTGATTCCTTATGGGCTATAGGGAAGACAGATACAGGCAGACTCTGTGTGCCCCCAGTCAAGGTGAATCTCCTGCCCGGAGCCAAACCTCCCTACCAAAAACAATACCCCCTAAGCCCAGCACAGGAAGATGCTATTTCGCAATCTGTGCAGGAGTTTCTGCAGGCAGGGGTAGTTGTCCAGACCACCTCCCCTTGTAACACACCATTGTACCCAATTAAGAAAAAGCAAGAGAAAGGTAAACCTGTGGTATACCGTATGGTACATGATTTGAGGGCAATTAATGCTGTAACTAAACTGATCCCTAAGGTGGTTCCCATATGGTCTAGCGGTTAGGATTCCTGGTTTTCACCCGGTATGACAACCACCTTAGGGATCAGTTCAGTTACAGCATTAATGAACTGGATTCGTGCAAATGAACCAAATTGTTGTGGATCCAAATAATGATCTTTGTTATATTCAGAGGAAGCCCAAATTGTTGTTACAAGTGCACTTGGAGAAGCGAGAATTAGACACCAGACACCTGTTGGTGTTCAAAATAAGCCTCTGACGTTTTATTCATCAGCTGGGTTTTATACATTAAAAAGTAAGTACTTACGTGCAAATACTCTTAGAACAAAAATAGCAAGGGAGTACAGATAAGACATAGGGATGAGCGCCATGTACACATAACAAATAAGTTTCAAGGTAAGAGAGAACAAAAAGATTAGAGTAGAGACATCATAGGTGGGGGCTCTCTGCTCCCGGAACTTAGACATATATGGTCTTAAGTGTTGTTCAAGCATCAAGCATTTCCTAATTCCAAGTTAGCCAATTTTAATATAGGATATCATTATATGACACCTATAAGCTTGAGCCTTGGAATCAAGATAAATTCTATCACAGTATGTCTCCACATACTGAAAAATCTTATGTAGTCCCACCAAGGTAGAAGAATAGCAGCAAAGTGAACAATAAAATGAATCAAATTTATCAGGGGACATCTTCAGGGATATATTTGACTCCTGTGTGACTCCTGTGTGTCTTATTGTGTTGTAATGTGTATTAATGCACCATTCTTTTGATTATGACCACGAGTGGATTGAACGCATACCACATGTTCCATCTTTTTTTTTTTTTTTTAATTCTTTATTTTTTGTTGTGCATGGTATAACAGTAGGCTTACTCAGCCACAATAGCAGTCGTAAAGCTTACAACAGGCATCGTAAACACAACGTGGTATAGAATTGTCAGCACAGGTTTTACATTTTGTTGTAGGGGATAGACTGCACAATTTTTTGTTGACAGGCATAACAGCAAGATCATTACGTGTTAGCAGGGCCGGACTGGGAAAAAAAATTAGGCCCGGGCATTTTTCAATCAGAGCGGCCCCCTAAGAAGGGGGCGGGGCCAGAGAAGGTGTGTTTTGTCATCACTAATGCCAATCACGCCCCCTCTCAAAGTGAGCATGTTGGTTCAATACACAGAGCCCCGCTGAAGAGCTCTGGCATTAGAAAAAGGCCCTGTATTTGTTCTGCGCAGCGCAAGCAAATTTAATAACATGCTTGCGCTGTGTTTGCTTTTAAATTGTCTCTGGTGTCTCCACAGGTGAGATACCAGAGGACAAAAGGGCCAGGAAAGTGTATGGTGCATGTGGGATTGCGTGTGTGTAGAGTGTGGTGTGGTATTGTGTAAATAGGTCAATTTAATTTGTGTTTGTGGTGTAATATGTGTGGCTAGGGGCTGTAGAGAGTGTGTGTATAGTGGGCATAGTGTTATAGGGGATGTAGCGAGTGTGTGCATACGGGCTGTAGTGTGTGTGTATAGGTAACGTAGTGTGTGTAGGGGTTGTAGAGAGGGTGTGTTTAGAGAATGTTGTATGTGTTTGCTGACAAGGAATGTAGTGTGTGTGTAGGTGGTGCAGTGTGTGTGTGTGTAGGAGATCTAGTGTGTAAAGGACCAAGAGTGTGTATAGGAGATTCTGTGTGTGTGTGTGTGTGTATATATATAGAGGATTAAGAGTGCATATAGGGTAAGGGATCTAGCGTGTATCTGGAGCGTAATGTGTGTAGTGGTGCAGTGTGAGGGGTGCTGTAGTGTGTGTGTGTGTGTGTGTGTATATATATATATATATATATTTGGACGTATTGTATGTGTGAGGGGCGCAGTGTGTGTGTATGTAAGAGGGGTGCTGTGTGTGAGGGTGTTTTTATCTTCTATCACATTCTAGGTTTCTAATTTTCTTTGTCTGTTAACTCACTGAGGGTTATTTTATATAATATATATATATATGTGTGTGTGTGTGTGTGTGTGTGAGCGAGGGTGCTGTCTGTCTGAGGGTGCTGTGTGTGAGTGAGGGTGCTGTGTGTGAGTGAAGGTGATGTGTGTGTCTGAAGGTGATGTGTGCTGTGTGTCTGAGGGTGCTGTGTGTGTCTGGGTGCGCTGTGTGTGTTTGGGTGCTGTGTGTGTTTGGGTGCTGTGTGTGTTTGGGTGCTGTGTGTGTGTGTCTGGGGGTGCTGTGTGTGTGTGTCTGGGGGTGCTGTGTGTGTGTGTCTGGGGGTGCTGTGTGTGTGTGTGTCTGGGGGTGCTGTGTGTGTGTGTGTGTGTGTCTGGGGGTGCTGTGTGTGTGTGTCTGGGGGTGCTGTGTGTGTGTCTGGGGGTGCTGTGTGTGTGTGTCTGGGTGCTGTGTGTGTCTGGGGGTGCTGTTTGTGTCGGGGGGTGCTGTTTGTGTTGGGGTGCTGTGTGTGTCTGGGGGTGCTGTGTGTGTGTCTGGGGGTGTTGTGTGTGTCTGCGGGTGCTGTGTGTGTCTGGGGTGATGTGTCTGTGGCTGGGGGTGATGTGTGTGTGAGGGGGCTGTTAGTGTGATTTTTTTATTTAAATGTAAGTTTTTTTTATTAGATAAAAAAATCACACTAACAGCCCCCTCACACACACATCACCCCCAGCCACACACACATCACCCCCAGACACACACAGCACCCCCAGACACACACACAGCACCCCCAGACACACACACACACAGCACCCCGACACACATGTGGTGCTGTGTTTGTGTCGGGGTGCTGTGTGTGTCTGGGTGCTGTGTGTGTCTGGGTGCTGTGTGTGTGTCTGGGGGTGCTGTGTGTGTCTGGGTGCTGTGTGTGTCTGGGTGCTGTGTGTGTGTCTGGGGGTGCTGTGTGTGTGTCTGGGGGTGCTGTGTGTGTCTGGGGGTGCTGTGTGTGGCTGGGGGTGATGTGTGTGTGGCTGGGGGTGATGTGTGTGTGAGGGGGCTGTTAGTGTGATTTTTTTAAATTTAAATGTAAGTATTTTTTTTTTTATTAATAATTAAAAAAAAAAAAAGTTATATCCCCCCCCTCCCTTCTTACCTTTATCCTGGGAGGAGGGGGGGATCCGTTCTGCCTGGGGGGAGGTGGGGTGCCGTGCTGCCATCCTTCCCTGGTGGTCCAGTGGTGAGAGTGAACTCTAGCCCCTGCCGGCTAGAGTTCACTCTCGCGAGATCTGAGCGTTGCCGTGGTAACCGCGGCAACGCTCAGACCTCGCGAGAGGACCCGGCGGAGCTGCTGGGTAGAGCTCCGCCGGTCCTCTCCTCCCTCCCTCACACCCCACAGCCGGCGGCCGCATGTTACAGTGCCTCTGGGCCGGTGAGGGAGATCTTTGATCTCCCCACCGGCCCATGGAGACACACAGCAGGGCCGGCGCTCGGATAGCGCTGGCCCTGCATGGGCCTGCCGGTGAGATCCTGAGATCTCCCCTGCCGGCCTCAGCCCCACGGCCATCGCGGCCCACCGGGCATTTGCCCGGTATGCCCGATGGCCAGTCCGGGCCTGCGTGTTAGGCAGTGACATTAGAAAAGTACAGGCTTGTAAAATGACATTTGGCAAGATGCATATTAACAGTATATGTACTGGTAAGGTCAAGATGTACTTTATTGATTTTTTGTGGTAACAACATGCTTATTCGCCTGAAGATAGTAGTTGAGAGGTGCAAATAGCAAAGGTTATTGTAGTCATGCAAAGAGGCAAGATTGTTAAACATGTGAGTGGACGAATATCATAGAACAATAGTAAGTGAGCTTAGGTTAATCTGATATGGAGCCGCATGAGGCTGCACACAGGTAATAGAGAGTTAGAAAGATTGGCTTAATTAGGTTGATAAACAGGACATGAGAATTATGCGAAGTTAAACACGAGTAAAAAGGTGTAATGATAAGATTAGAAACATGCTTAGTGATACTTTCCTAGAGCTAAACGGTAATGTCTGTTCCCCTAGTATGCAAATCTTATGTACTCTTAAAAACATTATTACTGTGTAGGCTAACAGAGGTGAGCTCAAACGTGAAAGCAATGAGAAACAAAAGTGTGCGGCATAGCCCGCTGCAACATCATACCGACATGAGGGAAAAACATATCTCAGTTCATGAGGCCAAGGTCTGATATAGCCAACCCCCGATAGTAGGCAGAGTGTAGGGCAGCTGGAAAAGTTTGGGGGTGTTATGGTCTGGTAGCGTGTTGTCAGTCCCTGATCCAAGGTAGTATACTCAGCCCACACCGAGACTTGGAAGCGAGCAAGGGCAGTCCTGAGATGGCGGTGTGCGAGGGTATTGTGAGGCAATCCCAGGGGAGTGATCGTAGTTGTTCCATGTGCCCAGGTCGCATTGGCGGGCAACCCCGCTTGCGCGGTGTGTAGTGATGCTCCGGCCTTTAGTTGGCACTCGAGTTGTGTCTTTCCTGCCGTGTACCTGGTGACTGCCAGGCTTGGGACGTGCGCCGGAGTTCCGACCCAGTCGTGGAGATGCGTGGCGTTTAGATGTCGGGTCTCCTCTCCTGCCCTGGAGCCTTGTGAGAGCTGGTTGCCTCCTGCCACGAGCCTGGGAACCGTCTTGGTCCAGGGTCGGCCCTTTCAGGACGGTGCGGTGAGCCTTGGTAGTTGAGCTGGGACGTCGTTGTGCTGCTCTCCGCCTGTGTGGCTGGCACCTTTGGGTCTTGTGCCCTGTTGCTCTCGGCCCGGGAAAACTCGTAATGTAGGGTACAGTAGCTTGGGGCTTAGTGGTGCCCTGAAGAGGAGTTCCAAACCTCCTGTCGCCGTCGATCGCAACCCGCTTGGGTGGTGCGCAGTGAGGTGCTATTGTCTGTAAGCTCGCCATCAGCTTGGCCCAGAAGCGGTCGAAGATTGCTTCCTGGGGGTCCCCTGTATGTCCACATGTTTTGCATTACCGCGTGTAGATCCGCCATCTTGGAGGCCCCTCGGTTCCACTTTGCTCAGTGCAGCCGCTGGGCCCGTCTTGTAGCGTGGTGTTTGGGGCACTCCATCTGGCAGAGACCGGGATAACCCCCGCCGGTCCATAGGGGGGGGGAGGTGATTTGCAGTCGCTTGAGACGTTCTGCCTTGGGTAGGAAGGCGGCCGCCCTTCCTCCCTGTCTCCTCCGGTAGGCCTCATTCTGCCGCTGCGGTTCCCAGTCTTGCAGGTTGTCGAGTGAGGTATCAGCCGGTTCGTGCCCACTTCCCCAGTCCGGTGGGTTGTTTAGTGGGCAGCTGTCATCGCTGTACCCCAAGATTTTAACATAATTTGATCCCAGACAGCAGGAGCTCGTGCTGAGTGTGTCTTGTTAGTTTGCCAGTCAGGCCCCGCCTCCCATCTTCCATCTTTTAATGGTGGAATGCAAGCGTAATTTCCTTTTCCACCCAGAGTTGACGAATGCAGAAACGAATGACACACATGCACCCTTAGTTGGAATGCATACCAGAACGCAACACAATCAGGTGTATTGGGTCATCATCTGTGGATATAAAAGGGCAAACTTCACAGGAGTCAAACATATGCCTGAAGAGGTTCCCTGAGAGGGACGAAACCCTGGATGTTGGACCTTGTTGGACTTTTATGTACTTTTAGTGATTGTATCTTATTGCTCACTTTGTTGCTATTCTTGAATTTGGAAGCCAAGGCAACAACTTAAATTCTTTGTCATGTTCTTCAAACCATTCCTGAACAATTTTTGTAGAGTGGTAGGGTACATTATCCTGCTGAAAGAGGCTACTGCCATCAGGAACACCATTGCCATGAAGGGGTGTATGTGGTCTGCAACAATCTCTAGGTAGGTGGTAAGTGTCCCCTAATGTAAAAGAAAATATGATTTATCACACAGGCAAGCTCCATGGTCCAGTTCTGACACTCGCATCTCCATTGTTGGCAGCTTCAATGGTGGACATAGGTCATAATAGGGCACTCTCCAATCTGCAGCTATGCAGCCCCATACTCAGCAAACTGTGATGCAGTGTGTGTTCTGACACCTTCCTATCATGGCCGGCATTACGTTTTTCATAAATCTGAGCTACAATAGCTCTTCTGTGTGACTGGACTACAGGGGCAAACCTTTGCTCCCCATGTGCATAGATTAACCTTGGGCGCCCATGATCCCGAAAAAGTATAATAATTAAATTTATAAAATAAAAAATAAAACAAGCCATGTCTAAATCCATATTCAAAACATTTGGATGCAAGGTCTGTAAATTATGTATCCTGCACTACTCTCTCCTTTTTAATTTTAATGTCAGGTCTCCCCCTATTTCATCTAAAATATCTTTCTCAATTCCTGTACAAATAAATGTATTAATTTAATATTTAGAAACAATGTTGCCATGTAGGGGAACCGATTCATTTTCCATCTTAAACCAGTCCTTAAGGCACCTCTACCAGTCCATGATTTAGGGATTGCCCAGCTGTGTCTAAGGGTAATCCCTAAATGCTGGACTTGTATGGGTGCTGTGAGGAGTGGCCTGGGAACCACTGAAGAACCATTTCCAGCTCGCTACCTCTGTAGTATTTGGAGTGAAATATACAGTGCTTCAGTTTATTTTTTGGTTTATTACTTTATGCATGCTGTACTCAAATACATATATGGTGTTTATAAATGCTATACTCCATCCAGTATCCATCCAGTATTCTGACATTTTATTCAATGTATATTATTCAATCAACCCGATCTTGGTTAATGATGCCTACACGACTACATTTTATTTACACTCATGTCATAATACAATGAGCCTACCTAAAGATGTCTTCTTTCTCTCAAAACCTTTACAACAGGTGCAGGTTACCCAGATCTTTCTGGGCTGTTGTACTATCTGGAAAAGGCATGGCAGCAGAATGGCATATAAGCTTGCTCCAGTTCAGCAAGATTTGCAACTGCCTTAAGTATATGAATAGTGATGTACCGAACTGTTCGCCGGCGAATAGTTCCCGGCGAAATTAGCGTGTTCGCGTTCGCCACGGCGGGCGGACACATGCGCAGTTCGATCCGCCCCCTATTCATCATCATTGGGCAAACTTTGACCCTGTGCCTCTCGGTCAGCAGACACATTCCAGCCAATCAGCAGCACTCCCTCCCTTCCACACCCTCCAACCTCCCTCCCAGCATCCATTTTCGATTCATTCTGAAGCTGCATACTTAGTGAGAGGAGGGAAAGTTTAGCTGCTGCTGATTAGATAGGGAAATTGATAGCTAGGCAAGGGTATTCAGTGTCCACTACAATCCTGAATGACTCATCTGATCTCTGCTGTAAGGACAGCACCACAAAAAGCCCTTTTTAGGGCTAGAACATCAGGCTGCTTTTTTTATTTTTTTCTGTGTAATGTAATTGCAGTTGCCTGCCTGCCATCTTCTGTGTCAGGCTGGATGCTGTGCCCATTTGCACAGTCAGTGCCACCACTCATATCTGTTTTTACAATAGCGTAAGCTTTAGATTTAAAAAAATATATATTTTTTCACTGTAATAGAAGAGCAGTTGCCTGCCTGCCATGTTCTGTGTCAGGCTGGATGCTGTGCCCATTTGCACAGTCAGTGCCACCACTCATATCTGTTTTTACAATAGCGTAAGCTTTAGATTTAAAAAAAAAAAAAATTTTTTCACTGTAATAGAAGAGCAGTTGCCTGCCTGCCATCTTCTGTGTCAGGCTGGATGCTGTGCCCATTTGCACAGTCAGTGCCACCACTCATATCTGTTGTGACAATAGCTTAAGCTTTAGATTTAAAAAAAGATATATTTTTTTCACTGTAATAGAAGAGCAGTTGCCTGCCTGCCATCTTCTGTGTCAGGCTGGATGCTGTGCCCATTTGCACAGTCAGTGCCACCACTCATATCTGTTGTGACAATAGCTTAAGCTTTAGATTTTAAAAAAAATATTTTTTTTTCACTGTAATAGAAGAGCAGTTGCCTGCCTGCCATCTTCTGTATCAGGCTAGATGCTGTGCCCATTTGCACAGTCAGTGCCACCACTCATATCTGTTGTGACAATAGCTTAAGCTTTAGATTTAAAAAATATTTTTTTTTCACTGTAATAGAAGAGCAGTTAGTTGTCTGCAAGCGTCTGGGTGTCAGGCCTCCTTCAGCGTGTGCTCTGCAGACCTATGCCAGCGTACTTTGACAGTTACCACTCATATCTGGTGTCTCTGTAGCGTGCTTTTACAAAGAAAAAAGGTTTCCAGTGTAAGCTAATAGCAGCCAGTCAGTGTCCTTCAAGCGGCTCTGTCAGGGCTACAGTGTGTGCTCTGCAGAACTGTTCCAGTGCACATTGCCAGTTATCAGGTGTCTCTGTAGCATGCTTTTACAAAGAAAAAAGGTTTCCAGTGAAAGCTAATAGCAGCCAGTCAGTGTCCTTCAAGCGGCTCTGTCAGGCCTACAGTGTGTGCTCTGCAGAACTGTTCCAGTGCACACTGCCAGTTATCTGGTGTCTCTGTAGCGTGCTTTTACAAATAAAAAAGGTTCCCAGTGTAAGCTAATAGCAGCCAGTCAGTGTCCTTCAAGCGGCTCTGTCAGGCCTACAGTGTGTGCTCTGCAGACCGGTGCCAGTGCACATTGCCACTCATATCTGGTGTCTCTATAGTGTGCTTTTACAAAGAAAAAAGGTTTCCAGTGTAAGCTAATAGCAGCCAGTCAGTGTCCTTCAAGCGGCTCTGTCAGGCCTACAGTGTGTGCTCTGCAGAACTGTTCCAGTGCACATTGCCAGTTATCTGGTGTCTCTGTAGCGTGCTTTTACAAATAAAAAAGGTTTCCAGTGTAAGCTAATAGCAGCCAGTCAGTGTCCTTCAAGTGGCTGTGTCAGGCCTTCCTTCAGCGTGTGCTCTGCAGAACTGTTCCAGTGCACATTGCCACTCATATCTGGTGTCTCTATAGCGTGCTTTTACAAAGAAAAAAGGTTTCCAGTGTAAGCTAATAGCAGCCAGTCAGTGTCCTTCAAGTGGCTCTGTCAGGCCTACAGTGTGTGCTCTGCAGACCGGTGCCAGTGCACATTGCCACTCATATCTGGTGTCTCTATAGCGTGCTTTTACAAAGAAAAAAGGTTTCCAGTGTAAGCTAATAGCAGCCAGTCAGTGTCCTTCAAGCGGCTCTGTCAGGCCTACAGTGTGTGCTCTGCAGAACTGTTCCAGTGCACATTGCCAATCATATCTGGTATCTCTATAGCGTGCTTTTACAAATAAAAAAGGTTTCCAGTGTAAGCTAATAGCAGCCAGTCAGTGTCCTTCAAGCGGCTCTGTCAGGCCTACAGTGTGTGCTCTGCAGAACTGTTCCAGTGCACATTGCCAATCATATCTGGTATCTCTATAGCGTGCTTTTACAAATAAAAAAGGTTTCCAGTGTAAGCTAATAGCAGCCAGTCAGTGTCCTTCAAGCGGCTCTGTCAGGCCTTCCTTCAGCGTGTGCTCTGCAGAACTGTTCCAGTGCACATTCCACTCATATCTGGTGTCTCTATAGCGTGCTTTTACAAAGAAAAAAGGTTTCCAGTGTAAGCTAATAGCAGCCAGTCAGTGTCCTTCAAGCGGCTCTGTCAGGCCTACAGTGTGTGCTCTGCAGACCGGTGCCAGTGCACATTGACACTCATATCTGGTGTCTCTATAGCGTGCTTTTACAAAGAAAAAAGGTTTCCAGTGTAAGCTAATAGCAGCCAGTCAGTGTCCTTCAAGCGGCTCTGTCAGGCCTTCCTTCAGCGTGTGCTCTGCAGACCGGTGCCAGTGCACATTGCCACTCATATCTGGTCTCACAGTAGCTTGCACGCATAGTACCACTAATCCCCAAAAAAATTACAGGCAGAGGCAGGCCACCCCGCAGGGGCCATCATGGTCGTGGTGCTGTGATTCCCTTTTGCCCTAGAATAATGCCCAGTTTTCAGAAGCCACATATCCTGAACTTGAAAAGTTCTGAGGACATAGTTGACTGGCTAACACAGGACACCCAATCTTCTACAGCCTCCGCTCGGAACCTTGACGCACCATCCTCCTCCAGCTTAGCTTCAGGCACCTCTCAAGATTCCACTCACCCGCCTGCCGCCACCACCAAAACTAGCACCACAGATGCTTTACTTGGTATGTCAGAGGAGTTATTCACACATCCGTTTGAAGAAATGAGTGATGCGCAACCATTATTGACAGAGGATGTAGATAACAGGGATATGTCTCAGGCAGGCAGCATTAAACACATGGAGGTACGGTGTGATGATGATGATGTTGTACCTGCTGCTGCTTCCTTTTCTGAGTTGTCAGATATAAGTGAAGCGGTTGATGATGACAATGCGTCCATGGATTTCACATGGGTGCCCGCTCGGCAAGAAGAAGAACAGGGCGAAAGTTCAGATGGGGAGACAGAGAGGAGGAGGAGACGAGTTGGAAGCAGGGGGGGGGTCGTCGCAAGGAGCTAGTGGCACAGTCAGACAGCATGCATCGGCACCCGGGGTCAGCCCGACAGCACGCCAATCAACGCATGCTGTGTCCACCACCAGAATGCCGTCATTGCAGAGCTCAGCAGTGTGGAATTTTTTTTGTGTGTCTGCCTCTGACAACAGCGATGCCATTTGCAACCTGTGCCAAAGGAAACTGAGTCGTGGGAGGTCCAACACCCACCTAGGTACAACTGCTTTGCGTAGGCACATGATCTCACATCACAAACGCCTATGGGATCAACACATGAGTACAAGCAGCACGCCTACTCTAAGCCGCCATCCTCCTCCTGGTCCAGCATCTTCACGTCAACTACTGCTGTCCTCCTTGCCCCCCCTCAACCATCCGCCAATCCGTCTCCCGCCTTGAGCAGTTCACGCTCATCTGCCCACAGTCATGTGTCTGTCAAGGACATGTTTGAGCGTAAGAAGCCAATGTCACCAAGTCACCCCCTTGCCCAGCGTCTGACAGCTGGCTTGTCCGAACTATTAGCCCGCCAGCTTTTACCATACAAGCTGGTGGAGTCTGAGGCGTTCAAAAAATTTGTAGCTATTGTGACACCGCAGTGGAAGGTACCCGGCCGGAATTTCTTTTCACAAAAGGCAATCCCCAACCTGTACTTGATTGTGCAAAAGGAAGTAATGGCATGTCTGGCACACAGTGTTGGGGCAAGGGTCCATCTGACCACTGATACCTAGTCTGCAAAGCATGGTCAGGGCAGGTATATCACCTACACTGCGCATTGGGTAAACCTGCTGACGGCTGACAAGCATGGAATGCGTGGCATTGCAGAGGAGTTGGTGACACCGCCACAACTTGCAGGCAGTCCTGCTGCCACCTCCTCTAGTCCTCCTACTCCATCCTCTTCCATAACCTCCTCGGCTGAGTCCTCTTCTGCTGCTGCATCTTGCTCCACATCAACGGCACCCCCCCAGCTCCCCAGGGACTATTCCACATCCCGGATACGGCAGTATCACGCCGTCTTGGGGTTGACTTGCTTGAAAGCAGAGAGTCACACCGGACAAGCACTCCTGTCCGCCCTGAACGCACAGGTGGAAAAGTGGCTGACTCCAGAGCAACTAGATATCGGCAAAGTGGTGTGTGACAACGGAAAAAATTTGATAGCGGCATTGAAGTTGGGCAAGTTGACACATGTGCCGTGCATGGCACATGTGTGTAATCTGATCGAACAACGCTTTGTGCATAAGTACACAGGCTTACAGGACGTCCTGAAGCAGGCCAGGAAGGTGTGTGGCCATTTCAGGCATTCCTACACGGCCATGGCTCACTTTGCCGATATCCAGCGGCGAAACAACATGCCAGTGAGGCGCTTGATTTGCGACAGCCCTACACGTTGGAATTCAACACTCCTAATGTTCGACCGCCCGCTCCAACAAGAAAAAGCTGTTAATGAATATTTGTATGACCGGGGTGCTAGGACAGCCTCTGGGGAGCTGGGAATTTTTTGGCCACGTTACTGGACGCTCATGCGCAATGCCTGTAGGCTCATGCGTCCTTTTGAGGAGGTGACAAACCTAGTCAGTCGCACCGAAGGCACCATCAGCGACATCATACCATTTGTTTTCTTCCTGGAGCGTGCCCTGCGAAGAGTGCTGGATCAGGCCGTAGATGAGCGTGAAGAGGAAGAGGAAGAGTTGTGGTCACCATCACCACCAGAAACAGCCTTATCAGCATCGCTTGCTGGACCTGCGGCAACGCTGGAAGAGGATTGTGAGGAAGAGGAGTCAGAGGAGGAATGTGGCTTGGAGGAGGAGGAGCAAGACCAAACACAACAGGCATCCCAGGGTGCTCGTTGTCACCTATCTGGTACCCGTGGTGTTGTACGTGGCTGGAGGGAAGAACATACTTTCAATAACATCAGTGAGGAGGAGGAACGGGAAATGAGTAGCTCGGCATCCAACCTTGTGCAAATGGGGTCTTTCATGCTGTCGTGCCTGTTGATGGACCCTCGTATAAAAAGGCTGAAGGAGAACAACCTGTTCTGGGTGTCCACGCTACTAGACCCCCGGTATAAGCAGACAGTGGCGGAAATGTTACCGAATTACAAGTGGGAAAGGATGCAGCATTTGCAAAATAAATGAAAAAGTATGCTTTACCCAGCGTATAAGGGTGATGTCACAGCACAACGGGAATCTAACAGGGGGAGAGGTGAAAGTCATCCTCCTCCCACGACCACGCCATATCTGCCAAGTGACCCTATGTAGGGGGAACAGTCTCTATTCTGCTCTGTGTCAGTGTGTATCAGGGTCCCTAAGGACAGGTGTCAATCCATATCTGCCAAGTGACCCTATGTAGGGGGAACAGTCCCTATTCTGCTCTGTGTCAGTGTGTATCAGGGATCCTTAGGATAGGTGTCAATCCATATCTGCCAAGTGACCCTATGTAGGGGGAACAGTCCCTATTCTGCTCTGTGTCAGTGTGTATCAGGGATCCTTAGGACAGGTGTCAATCCATATCTGCCAAGTGACCCTATGTAGGGGGAACAGTCCCTATTCTGCTCTGTGTCAGTGTGTATCAGGGATCCTTAGGATAGGTGTCAATCCATACCTGCCAAGTGACCCTATGTAGAGGGAACAGTCTATATTCTGCTCTGTGTCAGTGTGTATCATGGTCTCTGAGGACGGGGAACAGTCTCTATTCTGCTCTGTGTCAGTGTGTATCATGGGCTTTGAGGACAGGTGTCAATCCATATCTGCCAAGTGACGTAAATTGGGTGGAATAGTCTCTATTCTGCTCTGTGTCAGTGTGTATCATGGTCTCTGAGGACAGGTGTCAATCCATACCTGCCAAGTGACCCTATGTAGAGGGAACAGTCTATATTCTGCTCTGTGTCAGTGTGTATCATGGTCTCTGAGGACGGGGAACAGTCTTTATTCTGCTCTGTGTCAGTGTGTATCATGGTCTCTGAGGACAGGTGTCAATCCATACCTGCCAAGTGACCCTATGTAGAGAGAACAGTCTATATTCTGCTCTGTGTCAGTGTGTATCATGGTCTCTGAGGACGGGGAACAGTCTCTATTCTGCTCTGTGTCAGTGTGTATCATGGGCTTTGAGGACAGGTGTCAATCCATATCTTCCAAGTGACCCTATGTAGGGGGAACAGTCCCTATTCTGCTCTGTGTCAGTGTGTATCAGGGGTTTTGAGGACAGCTGTCAATCCATATCTGCCAAGTGACCCTATGTAGGGGGAACAGTCTCTATTCTGCTCTGTGTGAGGAGGAGGAACGGGAAATGAGTAGCTCGGCATCCAACCTTGTGCAAATGGGGTCTTTCATGCTGTCGTGCCTGTTGAGGGACCCTCGTATAAAAAGGCTGAAGGAGAACGACCTATTCTGGGTGTCCACGCTACTAGACCCCCGGTATAAGCAGACAGTGGCGGAAATGTTACCGAATTATAAGTCGGAAAGGATGCAACATTTGCAAAATAAATTAAAAAGTATGCTTTACCCAGCGTATAAGGGTGATGTCACAGCACAACGGGAATCTAACAGGGGAAGAGGTGAAAGTCATCCTCCTCCTTCTCCCACGACCACGCCATATCTGCCAAGTGACCCCATGTAGGGGGAACAGTCTCTATTCTGCTCTGTGTCAGTGTGTATCAGGGTCCCTAAGGACAGGTGTCAATCCATATCTGCCAAGTGACCCTATGTACGGGGAACAGTCCCTATTCTGCTCTGTGTCAGTGTGTATCAGGGTCCCTGAGGACAGGTGTCAATCCATACCTGCCAAGTGACCCTATGTAGGGGGAACAGTCCCTATTCTGCTCTGTGTCCGTGTGCATCAGGGGCTCTGAGGACAGGTGTCAATCCATAGGTCAAGGTGTCAATATGTCAGATGTCAGGTGTCAATCCATATCCATTGTGATTTAGGAATGTTAGGTGATTTCTGCCCTTTATGGATTAAAAGCAGACTCTGCATCAACTGTGTAATTTTCCATGGGAGTTTTGCCATGGAACCCCCTCCGGCATGCCACAGTCCAGGTGTTAGTCCCCTTGAAACAACTTTTCCATCACTTCTGTGGCCAGAAAGAGTCCCTGTTGGTTTTAAAATTCGCCTGCCCATTGAAGTTCGCGTTTGCCGTTCGCGAACCGAAAATTTCGGGTTCGCGACATCACTATATATGAACAATGATGATGGACAAATGAATAGCCCATGAGAAATCTGGAACAATACAGGTATGAGGTCTGCACATGCTTTTCTCCACTAGCATGGTTATTCACTAAGCACCACATTTTGTCTGAATGTACCAAATTCAGTTAAAAATTACAGAATTCCATCTGGATTGGCAATTCTCATATTTACTGAAACTAAATCCTGCCGAAAGTCAGCTGTCCTGGCCAGATTAGCACCATTGATTTTTCTCATCTGCATCTTTTAAAATGCATAGAATCCAACAATTACAAAGCACTCGTTATATACAAAATATTTGCACTCCAGTTGCTCACCCTTTAGTAGATATTCCCCAGTAGCAGCATGGCAGGAGGGGTCATAAGGGAGGTTTAAAGCGTCCCTTAAGATAGATGGGGATCAGATTGACCCCACAGGCATTTTTTTTTACATTATTTTTATTTTCTACTGTAGTGACTGGCTTGCAAGCAAAGGTTAACCAACACATAACTTAAAGTGAAGGTGTTATGACTGGTTCATTTGACAGTTAAAAGCTCTTAAGACACTAAAAAATATAATTTATATGATTAATCAAGCACTGTCTGTCAGCACATTGTGAGAAATATCCGTAGGGTTAGTTTAAGTGCGACATGGAAACCCCCTGTGGGAAGTTTCTCTTGAATCTTATGAAATAAATGAAGAAAAGGACAGTGCACAAGTTTATACAGACTCCATAGCAGATTTATAAATTAATTTTATACAATTTTATAAAATATTGAGTAATGTTTACAGGAAGGATGTAAGAAATAATCTGTAAACTGTATATTTCAATACATTTGTCTTGGAGTCTGTGCAATGATGTGCCCAGTTCATTTTTCATTTATTTGAAAAATAAAACTGCAGTCAAAATCTATAGTTTGCATAAAAAACAAATCACAAGCAATGAGATTGTGTTGGATCATAATGGTTTCCATACAGAAAATAGAAAAGTAAATTTAATCCAATCTTTAATCCAATCTTTAATCCAATCTTTAATCCAATCTTTAATCCAATCTTTAATCCAATCTTTGCGCTTGTGATATTATTGTAAAACACTGTATCAGGGTTATTTACCAGTGAGAATTGTTGGAAATTTAAAAGGAATTCCAAATTTATGGTCCAAATGCAAAATATAATGTATTTAAAAGTTTGCATCCAATATAACTAGGCCATGTGATACACATTTGAAATTATGAATGGGAAATATTAAGAATTGTTTTTCTTTTTTTTCTACTCAAATAAATGTTATTAATATTTTTTAAGAGATACATTTTACAGGAAACGATACAATAGCATATCTTCTTTAACACTGTACGGTTATTACAATGGTTCATCATATAGATTGGGATGTGGAGTCAATGAATAGACTGTCACTAAAGACAGTTGTCCGGATTGAGAAATGAGATAGCAAAAACAAGAAGTACATACAAAAATAAATCAAACAATAACCAATCAAAACTTCAAACTGCTTCTATTCCAGATATTCATGGCAACTAAGGTAGCCAACCAAATTTATTAGTTCAAGTGACCTTACAGACCACCCAGGGACCTCACATATTTTCAAAAATATATACAAGATGTTGTGATTACTTAAAATTTCCCATAGATGCTTCAAATTTGGGCATCATCAGATTTCTATTTCCTAGTTAGAGTTTTCTTGCTGCTATTGCTAATACAAAAATTGAGACAAAACTTGCTTCAATTGCTTTGGGAGAAGAGTGGGCAGGAGTTCTATACTGGGGTTTGATGTAATAGTGAACTCTGCCAGAGTGTACACTAGATGAAATACATCTTTCCAGTTTTAGAAATTACCTATGAAGGTACGTCTCGCTGTTGCCACAACCTCTCCAGCATCTATTGTTTCTCCTCTAATATGAGAGCCTTCCTGGCCTTAGAGATGCTGGAGTTTTAAAGAGGTATTAGACACTCCACAGAACTATTTGTGCATTCCCAATGTACACCCACTGAATTGCTCCTTAACTGGAGAAAAAGTAAAATGCTTGGGCCAACAAGGACGCTTTATGATATGTTCTTAAACATGGCATCCCTACTGAGACGAACCGTCTGGCACCCTGACCAGGTACCTCCATCTATCACTGCTTCCTAGTACTTGCGAGTACCATAATCACTGCACTGGAACACCATAACCACCGTGAACCCCCAAAGCCGCCGCAGCTTCGTTGGTGTCTCGCCGCCCTCCACCCACCCTGGAACCAAGACCAGGATCCAGCTTCCAGTGGGTAGACCTCTCCTAGTCCAGAGAGCATAGCAGGAACAGCTCTTAGAAGAGCTAGTGATTGTACTCAGGGGAGTACTGTGATATAGCAATCCCCAGAGTGTATGTAGTTCTCCAATCCCCCAAACATGAGCCAAGACTTCATGAAGGGGTAAAGCCACTTCGCCACTGGGTTTTGGAGAGGACTACTTGACAGCCTTTTACCCTGTGACTATGGCCCCTTTAATTTATTTTGGCTGAGAGACCCTAATGGTGCCTATTGGCACTTTAAACATTGGTTCTTTGAACTCCCGAACAGTCGAAGTGGCCGCCATTCGACATTCGAACATGTGGTGGCCGCTCTCTTGTTCGCATGGGTTAAAATCGTGAATAGCCTCTAGGGGAACTTAGCCGCGAATGCCCTGGAACAATTTTCGGCATGAAAACCTCGTGGTTCCCAGTTGGTCCTCCAGCGGCACTTAGCCGCAAATCTATGGAACTGTTTTGGGCATGAAATAGTGGGCAAAAATATGACTTCCATAGAATTTATGAACCCTTGATCTGATCTGGGTGAGTTTTGGATATGTTGTTCACCCAGATCAGGGCTATCAGGGGATGTAAGTGGCTATGTTGTGTTTTAGGGTACTTATGGTACTTTATAAAAATGTGTATTTTTTTCTGTCTGTGAATAATTAAGTTAATGCATTAACTACCTTAATTATATCACAGGCAGAGGGGAGGGATTGTTTACTGTATGTGGGAGTGTCAGACATTGTTACGCTGTTTGTATTGGTTTGTGTCCCAGTCCCCCTTCAGGTCCAGTGGGCGTTCCTCTGGCCTGAAAAGTTGTATAAAAAGCCAACCTGCACCATTAAATTGTCTGTCATACTTCACCATCAATACTGAGTTCTGTCTCTTATTGGGGGAAACTGTTATAATCTGGGGATTGCTATATTCTGTATACTCCCCAGGGCTCTAATCACTAGCTCTTCTAAGAGCTGTTCCTGTTACGCTATCCTGGAGGAGAGGCCTTCCCCACACGATCCTGGATGTCAGAGGTAGTTCCAGGTTGGAAAGAAGGCGGCGAGATTACAGCTAAGCTACGGCGGTTGTGGAGTCTGCAGTGCTTGTGGTGTCCGGTGCTTATAGTCCTCGGCGTCAGCTAGGAAGCATCCGTTGACAGAGGTGCCCAGTCGGGGTACCAGGTGATCCGTTACAATTCTGTTTAATGGAAGCCACAGCTGTCCTTTTATGCAAGTCCCCAAGCAAGTTGTACGCCCACATGGACCTTGTTGGGGACAGGGACACAAAGCTTACAAACCAATCAGAACAGTATTTAAATGTACAACACTCCCATAACAAACATACAATCCCTCCCCTCTACCTGTGAGATAATTGAGTCAGATACTGTATTAACCCAATTATCTCCAGGCAGAAAAAACACATATTTACAAAACCCCAAAAGTACCCCAAAACACAACATATCCCCATAAATATTACATCCCTGATATCCTTGATCTGTGTGAACAAAATATCAAAAAATCACCCAGATCAGTTCAGGGGTTCAGGAATTTTCTGGAAGACTTATTTTTGACCAACCATGCACATGGTCCCATGACCAAAACAGAGAATTAGTGCTAACGGTCGGTCTCTCTGTCTGGAGTCCAAAAGTACATACTTCACATGAACAGAGCCTTTAAAAGTGCATTGGGCAAGGTATATTGCAGGGCCCATAGTCCTGAGACAAGAGGCTGGCCAGCAGGCCCCTCCAAGAACTAGTGACGAGGTTACTTTCATCACACCTACCCCTCCTCCTCCTAGAGGGGTTAGGGAGTATGTTTGGTGTGACAAACTGCCATTTGCCACTGGGCATTGGAGAGGACTTATCGCTAACCTCCTGCCCTGCGACTATGGCCCCGGGACATATTGCCCTTTAAAAACTATATTTGGGCATAATAGATTCTTATTATGCTGACTCTGGCCCTTTAACTGTGCTGTACAGAGACTATAGGCACCTGAAATATGTTTAACTGCTTCTTTGGGATTCGGTATTCAAACCGTTCGTGTCTTTTAAAACATTCACTTTGTCTCCGTGTCTGGGTGGCCGCCGTTTCGGGACTTTGCACGTGTTCGCGGCCATCTTGCACACGAACAGCGGTGTTTGCCCGTGAACGCATGGAACTAAAAACGGATACGCAAACAGGCGAACACCGCTGAGACCTCCATGAGCCCATAACTTAGTTTGGAACTACCGAACAACCGGCCGTTCGGTAGTTATACTTAAGCTTATATAGGGATTCCAGCGAACACCAGGAATACTATGGATGGCAAGGAGTTCGTGGGGTTTCAATGCACGAACAGAGACCGACCGCAGGGCCAAGACCTATGGAACTCTTTTAGGCTAGAGAATCTGTGCGGTCGGTCAAAACTTCAAAGACCCATAACTCCCGAACCCCTCAACCAAATGAGCTGGAATTTGGATATGTTGTTCCCCTGAATGAGAGCTAAAGGTGTACCCCCTGTTTTTGGGGTACATCCAGAACTTGAGTAAAATTGTGTATGTTTTAATTATGTTACATGTTTATCTGAGGGGAGGAGACGTGGGGGTTGTACCATGTATATGATTGGTTATTTTATACCTCCCCCTGAGTGTGTTCTGTTTGTACTCTACTGTAATAAAAACCAGGCTGGGTGTTCCAGCACTCAGTTCTTCTTGACCCTTCAAAACGTAGCCTCGTCTCGTTCTTGAAAGGGAATTATATTGGATGATTACTCTGCTCTTTTTACAGCTGAACCTGACTCACCCTCTGGATCTCGTGGATGGGATTATACCAGCTTTACTTTTATGCAGCAGCTTGCCAGGGAAAAGGACGTCTCCAACGGCTGATACCCTCTCACTACCTGGGTAGCTGTTACATTTGGCAACTTGTCTTAAATACTTGGCCACAATGAACTTGTCTATTCCTGCCTGGATTACCTGCAGACATTCATAGTTTGTTTCAGGCCATATAATATTACCCGTGTTGTTTTTTTTCCTACATGCCTATTAATAGTTAAGAAATTAGTAAGACACCCTGATTGGAAAGCAAGGTTAAAATCTAATCTAAATATATATTATCTTCTTTAACATGATAGATATGTGGGGGAGGGGCCTAACTGTAATGCCAAGAGAGCTGGGGCAGTTAACCTCCTATAAATCGATAATCTTGCAAATAGTTCATTCAACAATGCTAGTTACCCTTGCGGTTTTCCTGAACTGAACGAAGTTGCTCCTTGATGTGTTTTTTTTTCTGTCTTCAGGTGTCCATGCTGACAGTGAGCTGTGAGCTGGCTTTGAGGCCAAGGTGGACGATTTCCGCACCTGTATAAAACTGCTGTTTAGTGCCCTGTTCCCCACCCTATGATCCTGGCCTACTCCCTGGAGGCTGCTGTCTGGTGGATGGCCCCTCTCATGATTAGGTCTTGACAATGCAGTTGGAGACTCATAGTGGAACCAGCAGTATGTGACCCCTTCGAACACCGCAGCCCAATGAGCCTGTACCCCAAACCACACTGGGGCTTGCAGATTGTCTGATTTCCACAATGTGTCTTCATGCAAGAGGGCTTACTAGACATGACACCCATCCTTCAGTGACTGGACTCTGTGCGGCCCCAGTGGGGCTAAATTCAGTATTGTCCCTGGGAATCTTTATCTCTGGCGTGGTATCTCAGTATTATATCCAACGTTACTACTTGTTATGTAGGAATCTTATTTATTCTCTTTCTATGTGGGACTCACTACTATCTTATCTGGGGGGCCTCCCGGGGGTCTTCCACGTTTAGTTATTCTCAGTGCATGTAGCTTGCTTACTTAATACCCTAACATTCTACTCAACCTGCACTGTGTTTTTCTTGTCCTTTTTCTTTCATTTAAAAAATGTGCTGATTTCTGTTCATTTAACCTGATACAACATGTCAATTTATTGCTGACTTCCCAGTATATATTATCTAATCTTTGTTCTTAACATGCACATCAAAAATAAAGACTTTACAAAAAAATATACCTATATATAAAATATTGGTTTACCTGGTAAATTGAATATTTTGTTTATAACTTTATGGAACTGTATTTCGTACAACTTGTTGGTTTTTTTTGTGCTTGCTGGCCTACTGTTGCCATGACAATATGCAATTCCTAATACATAATTTAGTAAAATCTACTTAAAGGTAACTGCAAAAATCATAACTACTACAACATGCTCGCAAATTTCCCTGGCACTGTTCCCTGGGTAACGATTGCCTTTTTGTAAAGTTTGCCCTTTTACCTGAGCCTGTGCTCGGTTCCAAGACTCCGCTGTATAATCAAGGTGCAGATCCAACCAATCATTCACTGGCTGAGAAAGTCAGCTGATCATTCTCAGCAAATTAGTAGTCCTTTACATGGAATATGCACAAAATTGACATTAGCCAACCTGAAACTCTTGTTTTTGGTTGGCTAATGACACAATAATGACACTGCCAGAGGGGGATTTAAACCTCTGGCAGCAATATAAAATATCTCTGTATGTGCAGTATTTCATACAAATAAAAAACGGGAATTGGAGGAACACCCACAACATGCATTTCTAAGTAGTGGTGCTGCCATAAAGACAAAAATATATGCAAAATACAGTTAAAGGAATAAAACAAAAATATAGTTTAAATTACACAAAAACAAAACTATAGTTAAAATTTTACAAGGCTACTTAAAATAACCTATTTTAGCAAACTAAACTGGTGGAAATTAATTACAATATTCGTTTGCTAAGGTTTAAAAATGTAGGGGTGTGGTCGGAGCTGGAACCTGATGATCGCATAGAAGCAAAGCTCCATAACCAGAGGCTCAAACACAACCTAATATAGGTGTTAAAAGCATACAATAGTGTAAAAACTTAAATTATACTGGGAAAAAGCGACATCATGCATACTTACCAGCAGGGCCGCTATTGAGGGGTGACAACCATGACGGGCCAGTATCAATGTATGTCCGAATGAATGTATGCATGCATGTCTGCATGTCATTATGAATGTATGTATGGATGTCAGTGTCTGTATGCATGTATGTCAGTATGTATATATGTATGCCAGTATCAATGTATGTCAGTATGTATGAATGTATATATGTATGTATGCCAGTATGCATATATGTCTGTATGTCTGTCACTATGTATGTATGTATTCCAGTATCAATGTATGTCTGTCTGTCAGTATGCATGAATGTATGTCAGTATGTATGTATGCCAGTATCAATGTATGTCTGTATGTCATTATGAATGTATGTCTGTGTGTGTATGTCTGTATGTATGTATGCGTGTATGTCAGTATGCATGAATGTATGTCTGTATGAATGTATGCATGAATGTATATATGTATGTCTGTATGTCAGTATGAGTGTGTGTATGTATGCCTATATGCGTGTATGTCTGTTAGAAACAAAGAAAAGTTAGCCCTATCAAATCTCTCATGAATAGGGTAGGGAGCAGATAAGGGGATAACCCTAGGTAAGTAAATGGAGAAAGAAAAACGAAGAGAATCTGTCCCAATGTGGTGCTGAAAAAATCTGTCCCAATATTAAACTGAAAAGGAACAAAGAATACTTTGATAAACTAAAAACATACACAAACAAATAGTAAGTCACTAGGTGCTAATGTCTCAGTAGATAATGAATGAGGCAGAAGATGTGACTAATACAATACACTTCGAAAAGAGTATCCACAGACGGGGTGGGAGTAAACACAAACATACACAAACAGAAAAAAAAATGGGCATGAACCCCAAACGGAGGGAGTAAGGTGATAAAAACCACCCAAAAAGGGGGGGGGGGGTTAGTCGCTGTACAATGCAAGTGATATGATAACTTCGTACAGTATATTAATTTCACACTCTCTGTGCTGTGTATCTGAGATTTACTCCAGCAGCCTGACAAGTCAAGTTACACTGTATCGATCTACTATATAGCTGGGGATTTTGCAACATTCTTATTCAGCAACACTGTATGCCACTGGGTTGTTAACCTGATTAGCCACAGTTATACATTAGTAGCTTACTTTCCAGCTATTGTGTTATCATCGTACAGTACATTAAGTTCACACTCTCGGCGCTGTGCATTTGAGATTTTCTCTAGCAGCCTGACAGCCCGAGTGACACTGTATCGATTACCATACAGCTGGCTATTTTGCAACCCACATAACCAGCAACACTGTATGCTACTAGGTTGTTATCATATCACTTGCATTGTACAGCGACTAATGCCCCCCCCCCCCTTTTCGGTTGGGTTTTATCACCTTACTCCCTCCGTTTGGGGTTCATGCCCGTTTTTTCTGTTTGTGTATGTTTGTGTTTACTTTCTCCCCCCCCCCCCCCCCCCGTCTGTGGATACTCTTTTCGAAGTGTATTGTATTAGTCACATCTTCTGCCTCATTCATTATCTACTGAGACAATAGCACCTAGTGACTTACTATTTGTTTGTGTATGTTTTTAGTTTATCAATAAAGTATTCTTTGTTCCTTTTCAGTTTAATATTGGGACAGATTTTTTCAGCACCACATTGGGACAGATTCTCTTTGTTTTTCTTTCTCTATGTCTGTTAGTATGCATCTGTGTGTGTATCTATGTCCGTTTGTATCAGTGTGTGTGTTTGTGTCTGTGTGTATTCCTGTGGGCGGGATTTGGAGGCAGACCCTGTGGGCGGGCTTGGAGGGGGGCCCCGGGGGCCCAGACCCTGAGCTGAGTTAGGGGCCTCAAAATTTCTGGTGGCGGCCCTGGAGCTACGGTTTAACAAACAATGGCAATATATAAACCAACCAACAAAAATAAAGTACACCGCACATTTGCTGAATAAAAAACTTTATTGGAAATCTAAAAAAAAAAAAAAAAAAAAAAAAAATGACCTCTTTTCACATTTACATTTACATGGCCAGTTTATCTGTATTTGGAAACCAGAACAGCAGAAACTGCAGCGAGGAACTTGTCCCAGGCTGATTGGGCAGTGGGAGTGAATTCAGCTCCAAAGTGAGCAGCCAGAGTGACCTGGATGGAGTGAGACAGCAGCTACAAGAGAAACAAAATTAGTGTTATACTTTATGTACAATCAAGTTACAAAACGTCAGTAATATGCAATTTAAATCTGGGCTTGTAGAAGGTCTTGAATAATTTTACCTTGTCATGGGTAAGGAACTAAACACTGTGTACCCAGAGAAATTTACATTGTAAGCATAACTTAGTAGTTTAAAAAAAAAAAATTGATACAAAATTGTATTAAACAGGTGTACACAAAGATAATAATTTTGTAATGTGTGTGGAACTGCACTCACTCCCATCAAGCTGAGACAGGGTGCTAGCCGAACCGGAACAAAACACCAGATTCCCAATTGGTAAAATAAAATGAAAGAGGTCCAGGCACTCTTGGGTTCAAGACAGGCACTTTTATTGGAACCACATCAGCTGATGTGGTCCCAATAAAAGTGCCTGTCTTGAACCCAGGAGTGCCTGGACCTCTTTGATTTTATTTTACACAGAGATAATCATGACTTTTGTCTGTAACAACATAAGCTACCCAAAACTCATGTTAAAGTGTCCCCAGAGAGATCTAAACCGGGGACATGGATTCCAATTTGGCCCTGTATTTGGGTGTACCTGGAGTTATCTGGCAAACGCCTAGCACACACTCTGTTAATATAACGTCTTTGTTACATTATTGACATCACCAATGCAGATAGGATTGTGGGAAAATGCCCAAATTGGCAAATATTTTAAAACGAATACTTTAAAAAAATAAGTAATATAGACCATGTAACATGTACAGAGAAAGTAGAGACAGACGCTGGATTGTGTACTAGATGTTTCATGGTATGTCAGCTTGTGAATAACCCTATTTCATTATACAGTGGAGTGAAAAAAAACCCCAATAATTTCTTACCCTGAAGTTGCCAGGGTCAACTCTCAGTTGGTAAGCGTGGAGGTCGCTGAGGGTAGACAGAGCACCGCTAAGGTCATCCAAGTGTCCGGCAGCACTTCCAATGGCGTTCAAAACCTTTCCACCATGACTGCGGAGATCCTGGGAACCATGGCTCAGGTTAAAATGGCTGAAGTAGGTCTTGGTCTGAGGGTAGCTCAGAAACAGCCTGTTCAAAACAGAAACATGTAAAAGGATCACTCAATATGATATATTTATATGATTATGTTTTACAGCATCACCAAATTGGAACTGAACATCTGGAAGCATTGCTTCATTTTCAAACAAACATTGTGTGGAGGATAAAAACTGAAAATAGATCACAGTTTTGCTCATCCAAATACTATAGCAAGAGATTTGTAAAATTAATACTTTAGGGCCAAATTTATCAAGACAAAACAAGTGTTATTCTGAAACAAAGTGCTAAATAAGGAGCAATCCCTATGGAAACCAATAGAATGCCTGTCATCATTTAGCACTTTGCCCCAGAGTAGCACCTGTTTTGCTTTAGTATGTATAAATAAATATCAAATTATTAGTATTACAAGAAATATTTATGTATCTTTAAACATTTGCTCGCTTTGACAGAGCAAACTATTGGCGTTGTCATTTGTAGATATGCTGCAAAAACGGTTTAATGAATCAGGAATTATGGAGAATTGACAATAAACTTCTTAAATCTCCACATTGTAAAGAATAAACATGTTTTGTACCTTCAACCTTTTTATTTACAGATTAAAATGATTTCTACCATGGTCAAATATCATAGAAAGACAAATCTTAATCACGTTATTTTTGTCATTAGGAAAAATTAAGACCCCCTCCTCCAAAAGCATTATCCTCGCCCCCAAAATAACAAAAAACAAATATGAAATAGATTCAGACAATTGAGGACAATTCTAGAATTTAAGGACTTTTCTCACTTTAGTAAGTATCCCTGTGCATTTATGTAATATATTTCAGTGTAGAGAGTTCATAGAACTTGGACAAAGGATTAATGCAATAACATGTTTAGATAAACTATACCACAGTCCTCATATACGGAAGGTTATAGAATACTACTTCAATTGATAAATGAAAATATTTCGCAATAAAATGTTATATAATAGACTATCATGTCAGTCATACCTTTCCAAAGCCTCTGCTCCAAGCTCATCAGCGTGGCCGTCTACCTTTCCCCAGATGGAGACAATTGCAGCCTTTTCAGCGTCTGAGAAAGTCATGTTGGATTGGAGGATTAGACACTCTGCAAGTGAGTTTAAAAGTCCCTAGTGAATGGTCACTTTCTTGGCATTTTTAAAGAGAATGGACATCACAGAAAACTATTGAAAACTATTGACATTGGCTATATTTTTTGGTTGCACCCAAATTGTTGTTTGTGAAAACAAAAGCTATGTGTCATGGATTCTATACTGCTGATAGGAAGATTTTCTCATTATCTTACAATACAGTATGTAGTGTATGGTACCTATCTTGCCATGACTGTGCAAAGTCTTCTATACTGATAATCTGATAAACTGCCTCATCAGCGCTGTGAGTCTTTGTCTGAAATATTTTTTCTAAAAGTGTTTTGTCAAATTGAATGTTTTTTTTTTTTGTTTTTTTTTACAAAAACAGTGTTATAAAGTCCAAACAGTGTTATAAAGTCATGGCAAAGCAATAATTCTAAATAAAGGTAACATTGTCAAATATATTAAAGATAAGAAGTCATAGACCAAAGAAAACTGAACACAAATCAATAGGCCAATCGCATACTTCGATTTATTATATAGTTCAATAGAAAACTAAATAATTAACATCTCCTCAGTACACACAGAACACACTCGAACAAGCCTTGAAATGATAGATAAATTATTATTATTATTGCCATTTATATGGCGCCAACAGATTCCGTAAGGCTTTACAATATTATGAGAGGGGATTTAAAGGGAAACTCCAGTGCCAGGAAAACGATCTGTTTTCCTGGCACTGGAGGGTCCCTCTCCCTCCCACCCACCAATCCCCGGTTACTGAAGGGGTGAAAAATCATTTCAATGCTTTCCTATGGGGTTTTGAGCGACGCTGGAGGTCCTCACACAGCGTGAGGACGTCCAGCGACGCTCTAGCACAGGTTTCCTGTGCTAGAAACCAGGAAGTGACCTCTAGTGGCTGTCTAGTAGACAGCCACTAGAGGTGGAGTTAACCCTGCAATGTAATTATTGCAGTTTATGAAAAACTGCAATAATTACACTTGCAGGGTTAAGGGTAGTGGGAGTTGGCACCCAGACCACTCCAATGAACAGAAGTCGTCTGGGTGCCTGGAGTGTCCCTTTAACTCTAAATAGGACAATTACAAATAAACTTACAGGAACAATAGGTTGAAGAGGACCCTGCTCAATCGAGCTTACATTCTTTAGGAGGTGGGGTGTAAAACACATTAGGACAGGAATTTGCAATCAAATAAGGTGGGCTGCCCTTTAGGAGAGGGCAAGAGACAGGTATGTGAGGTAGGGGTTAGTCTTGGAGGCCATAAGCTTTCCTAAAGAGATGGGTTTTAAGGCACTTCTTAAAAGATGCAAGACTAGGGGAGAGTCTGATGGCGGTAGGCAGGCTATTCCATAGGAAGGGAGCCGCCCGCGTGAAGTCCTGCAAGCGCGAGTTGGCCGTACGGGTGCAGACAACGGACAGGAGGTGGTCACGGGCAGAGCAGAGAGACCGAGAAGGGACATACCTATGGATCTGTGAGGAGATATAAGAGGGGCTAGAGTTGTTCAGTAAATAAACTATGGATGTGCGCATGAAGGGTTACAACGACATACATCAGTGGAATAAATGATATTGTAGATTGCAATTTATTGTAAATTACAATTAATTGAAAACTGTGTTTGAAAGATGTAGGAAAAAATAAATGATCTGGAAAATTTAATTGGCAATTTCAGACAACATTGGCAATTTGTTTTTACATTTTTATATGCTGAGCATGTGCAGGTGGAACGCAATCAAGTGTCTATGGAATCAGTTCTGACAAAATTAAAATAGTCCCAAAGGATAAACTTATAGAACCCCAAAAGGCAGCCAGCAGGTATGAATAGGGCAGGGGTATCACATTGAGGTTCCACCAAGGCCTGGAGTCAGCTGCATGGTCTCTTGAGCCTGTTTATTAGCCAGTAACCCCCGGAGTGAGAGAGCCCAGTTACAATTGGCAGGCACTATGGAATTGATTAAATAAACAACAAATTATATTACACGGAAAAGCAAATAGTAAAATGCAAGTAAGCTAATTTGAAAACGTTTTTCAACACTTCTAGTGTGACAAGTTAGCTGTTTTAGCATACAATTTGTAGTTCATTATACAATTCACTACAATCTGGTGATTAGTGAGTAAACCTCTATGCACATGTAGTGCTTGTGACTAGCTTTAAGAAATGCTTCCAGAGTATGGCAAAACACGTGATCAGGGATGAAAAATAAATTGTGATATTCAAAGGAGCAAGGAGTTTGTCCTTCCCTATCCGATCCACTCCGAAACTGAACCTTGGACATTAGAAATAGTCTATCAAGGGGTGTCACATGTTTCTGCTGATTAAATAGTGATTGCAATTTTGCCCTTTTTTGGTTTATATTTCATGATATTGGATCTATCCTGGAAGAACCAGGGCCGGACTGGGAATTAAAAGCAGCCCTGGAAAAAAATTATTTACCAGCCCCATAATGCGTCGTGCCAGCATAGTGTGCAGATACAGAGTTAGAAAAGATAACTTAAAATTAAAATTATTATTCCAACGTGAAAAAAAGCACATATAGGCTTAAAAAAAAAAGAGTGCAGATTTATTTTAAGCAGACGTGCCTTTGCATATAACCAATGTTTCAGTCCAACTACCATGACATATTAAGGAAAGCTTGGTAATGGGACTGAAATGGTGAATGTATGTAGGGCACAACTGTAAAAAATGACGTTATCTTGTTTATTTTGAGGTCCTGCGGTTGCACTCTTCACTTTAAATATGTTATTGTGCTGGATTATGCACCTAGCAACAAGACTGGGCCAATATCTGCTTATTACATATTGTACATATCAATGACATTTCTTAGTGTATTATGCATATATAAATGTACATTAATATATGTGTAAATATAATAGGCATAAATATATATATATATATATATAATATAAATCAGTGGCGGATCCAGAGCCTGATCTCAGGAGGGGCACCTATAGATTATTTAAAGAAATAATCCATGCACAATAACCACTACTGCTCTGTGTAGTGGGTATGGTGCCAGGAGTGCCGGGACCCGCTCCCAGAGTAAGTAGTCAAACCGTTTAAGTACAGTTTGACAACTTACCTGGGGTCTGCTGGGATATGGGGCTGTAGTAGGGTATAGGAGCAGTGGTGCAATGTGTGAGGGGTGCAATGTGTGTGAAAGGTTCAGTGTGTAGGGTGCGTGGGGCAATGTGTGTATGGGTGGCTGTGTGTGTAGGGGAATGTGTGTATGGGGGTCTGTGTGTGTGTATGGGGGGGCAGTGTGTGAATGTGTATGGTGTGTGTGGGCAGTGTTTGTATGGGGCTAGAGTTCACTCTCACCACTTGGACCACCAGGAATCCCTGGTGGTCGCAGTGGTGAGAGTGAACTCTAGCCCGTAGCTCCAGGGCTAGAGTTTCCCTGTGGCACTCTCCCTCCCCCTCTGTCTCTCTCTATTCACCCCTCTTTCTCCCCTTGTGTCTCACTCTCCCCCTTCTGTCTCTTTCTCCCCCCTTTCCCTGTGGCACTGTCTCTCTCTATTCACCCCTCTTTCTCCCCTTGTGTCTCACTCTCCCCCCCTCTGTCTCTTTCTCCCTCCTTTCCCTGTGGCACTCTCCCTCCCCCTCTGTCTCTCTCTATTCGCCCCTCTTTCTCCCCTTGTGTCTCACTCTCCCCCCTCTGTCTCTTTCTCCCCCCTTTCCCTGTGGCACTCTCCCTCCCCCTCTGTCTCTCTCTATTCGCCCCTCTTTCTCCCCTTGTGTCTCACTCTCCCCCCTCTGTCTCTTTATCCCCCCCTTTCCCTGTGGCACTCTCCCTCCCCCTCTGTCTCTCTCTATTCACCCCTCTTTCTCCCCTTGTGTCTCACTCTCCCCCCTCTGTCTCTTTCTCCCCCCTTTCCCTGTGGCACTCTCCCTCCCCCTCTGTCTCTCTCTATTCGCCCCTCTTTCTCCCCTTGTGTCTCACTCTCCCCCCTCTGTCTCTTTATCCCCCCTTTCCCTGTGGCACTCTCCCTCCCCCTCTGTCTCTCTCTATTCGCCCCTCTTTCTCCCCTTGTGTCTCACTCTCCCCCCTCTGTCTCTTTATCCCTCCTTTCCCTGTGGCACTCTCCCTCCCCCTCTGTCTCTCTCTATTCACCCCTCTTTCTCCCCTTGTGTCTCACTCTCCCCCCTCTGTCTCTTTCTCCCTCCTTTCCCTGTGGCACTCTCCCTCCCCCTCTGTCTCTCTCTATTTACGCCTCTTTCTCCCCTTGTGTCTCACTCTCCCCCCTTTGTCTCTTTCTCCCTCCTTTCCCTGTGGCACTCTCCCAACCCCTCTGTCTCTCTCTATTCGCCCCTCTTTCTCCCCTTGTGTCTCACTCTCCCCCCTCTGTCTCTTTATCCCTCCTTTCCCTGTGGCACTCTCCCTCCCCCTCTGTCTCTCTCTATTCACCCCTCTCTCCCCCCTTGTGTCTCACTCTCCCCCCTCTCCCTGTGGCACTCTCCCCCCTCTGTCTCTCTCTCTATTCACCCCCCTCTGTCTCTCTCTCTATTCACCCCCTCTCTGTCTCTCTCTATTCACCCCCTCTCTGTCTCTCTCTATTCACCCCCTCTCTGTCTCTCTCTATTCACCCCCTCTCTGTCTCTCTCTATTCACCCCCTCTCTGTCTCTCTCTATTCACCCCCTCTCTGTCTCTCTCTATTCACCCCCTCTCTGTCTCTCTCTATTCACCCCCTCTCTGTCTCTCTCTATTCACCCCCCCCTGTCTCTCTCTCTCTCTCTCTCCACCCCCCTCTCTCTCTTCACCCCCCCTCTGTCTCTCTCTCTCCACCCCCCTCTCTCTCTCTTCATCCCCCCCTCTGTCTCTCTCTTCATCCCCCCCACCTCTGTCTCTCTCTCTCACTCTTCACCCCCCCACCCACCTGAGAGGAGTCAGGGGGCCGGCCGCATTGCACGCTGCAGCCTCGCCGGTCCGGCAGCACTGTTAATGCTGAGGGCTGAAGGGGGAGGGAGGAGCATGTCTCTCTACCATGCTCCCTCGCGGTTCCCACAATCCCCAGCACGGATGCTGCTGGGGATTGTGGGAACCGCGAGGGAGCATGGTAGAGAGACATGCTCCTCCCTCAACATTAGGTGTGCCACCGGACCGGTGAGGCTGCAGTGTGCAATGCGGCCGCCTGCCGGCCGGCCCCCTCAAACTGTGTGCCACCGGACCGGCCACCCGGTGGCACATATATTGCCAGAGCAGCCCCCAGGTGCCGCGGCCCACCGGGAAATTTCCCGGTATCCCGGTGGGCCAGTCCGGCCCTGGGAAGAACCTATGGAGCTCATATTCCCCTTATGGGGGAGAGAGGCCTGTCCATTACTTCAATATTGTAAGTGCATCTCACATCCACCAGGGGCTGGCGATCACTATATAACTCAATATGCAATTTATATTTCAGCAATCCTTTGTGAAGATTTTTAAACCTGGATACATACTACATAGTCCTTCCACCAGAGGCTATTATTTATAGTTTGCAAGAGGTAGTTATTTCACGATGTAGGCTCCTTTTTACTTTGTATGGTGTTTCATTACAGAGAATTCATGGTCCCAAATTAGCTACTAAAGATGTCAGTTCTGTTCCAACACAGATCTAAATGTTTGCTAGGAGCCAGTGCTGAGAGATCTAAAATGTGGTTCAGAATAGCCAGTTATAACATTATTATTATTAATGTATCATAAGTTGGTCTAAATTTAGAAACCTAGCTGTATGATGCCCTATGCCACCTAGGGTTGCCACCTGGCAGTTATCTTAATTACATAGCCGGTATTTGAGGCTCTCTGGCCAGTGCTGATATTGCAAAAATAATAGCAATTCAAAGACCGTAATTTTTCTCTTAGCAAATCTATACAGCCAAAGGGAGAGAATAGGAGGGCCCCACATAAACAAAAACAAATGATCAAACTTTACAGCAATAGTCATAATCAACGCTAGGATCACAACAGTTTGAGAGCAAATCATGATTCCACTCTGTAGGTAGGATCCTCTTACACTGATATCAGCACATTCAGCTTCAAGAGGGTCATAAGAATAATTTACATACATTATCCCTAGTAGTAGTTAAGTTAAATAATAAAATCACCAGTACTTCCCTAATGCTGCCACTGTTTTAAGCCATCTCCAAAAATGCAAACTTAAAGATTGTAAAACAAATAGAACAATTGTTTATAGGCAGTGACAGCCACAAGTGACAAAAGAACTAGAGAGCAGTGACTACAAAACAGCAGAAAAAAAATGTGCTTTTACCTGATAAAAAGGCAGGTAAAAGTTATCCTGGTTTCATGTAGTACAATGCACGCCGGGAGCAAAAGGGGCTGCGAGACTTAATGAACTAAATAGTGAGTAGAAAGGGAAAGAAAAAAAGTCTATGTGCCAGAATGCCAGAGAGAAATAGAAAAGAGATCAGCGAGTCTAGTAAATAACCTTTTCTTTCTTTAGTCTCGGGAAGATTGGTATTGTTAAAGGTACACTAGAACAGTAGTCACCAGAACAACTGCAGCTTAATGGAAATGTTCTGGTGTGTATAGTATGTCCTTGCAGGCATTTTATTGTAAATATCAAAGAAAAAAAAGTTACCTGCACTCTTTCCACATCCCTATGTATATTTAAACAAAGGGAGGTTTTTAGTTACCTCCAATGGCCATGAGAGAGTATGCCGCCCACCTGCCACATCAAGGCAGACCTCATAGGTGGGTCCTAACTCTAAACCATTCACCTTGCTCCCTTGAGCTTCTGGCAAAGATACAAAAAGGGGTGTTTTTTATATACATCCCTACATGCTTATTAACCCTTAATAGGGAACGCTTGGGATGGGCAGCAGCATTGTAACAAAGCTATGTGATACAAAAGTGAATACAAATACAAAAAAAAACAAGCCCTGCGCTCAAACTCCCATTACTCCTGGGCGGCAGCAAAAACCATAGTACACATCAGCTCAAATACATACAGTAAAAACCAAAGAAAAAAAAAAGTTACCTGCGCTTTTCCCCAAATCCCTATGTATATTTAAACAAATGGAGGTTTTTAGTTGGCTCCAATCGCTATAAGAGGGTATGCCCACCTGCCACGTCAAGGCAGACATCATTGCATGTAGGGATGTATATAAAAAACACCCCTTTTTGTCTAGAGATATCTTTGCCAGAAGCTCAAGGAAGCAAGGTGAATGGTTAGAGTTAGGACCCATCTAAGAGGTCTGCCTTGACGTGGCAGGTGGGCATACCCTCTCATGGCCATTGGAGGTAACTAAAAACCTCAATTTATTTAAATATACATATGGATTTGGAAAAAAGCGCAGGAAACTTGTTTTTTGATTTTTACTGTATGTATTTGAACTGATGTGTACTGCCGCCCAGGAGTAATGGGAGTTTGAGCGCAGGACTTGTTTTTTTGTATTTTATTGTAAACACTGTCTTTTCAGACAGCCACTAGAGGTGCTTACTGGGTCGGTGCTGCAAAATGTGCAGCACTGACGTTCAGTGTCTCCACTGCATCGCTAGGAGAAGATACACGTTGGAGCAGTGCAATATAGCCTCCCAATGCTTTCTTTGATAAAACATTGGATTATTTGAGATAATCAAAACTAATAATCTCTGACAAGGATGCCAAGCCTGGGTGTGGGCCAGCAGCTACGATACCGGCACGAGACAAAGGTAATTAAAATACCCTTTTCACAGGAGGCAGAATGGGAGTTATGACAAAAGTACAAGCATCAAGATTGTCACAGGCATACTTTAAAAAATCCTAGTTAAAGCAGCCTCATTGAAGAAGAAGGTATTATATTGTTTTGTTTTTTTAAATCAAAACCCCCTTTGGAAGAAATCACTAAAATCCTGCAACATTGTTTCTAACTCTGGAACTATAAACTTTGTCTCTATAGCTTGCAAGTGTTTATGTGTGTATTGAATGGCAGACTCTCTTGATTCTACATATATGAGAAGAAATACAAGCAAACATCTTGTGGGGCTATTGAGATTGAAAGCTTCTCTGTAAACTGCAGGATCTCTAAATTGTATTATTAGGTATATGTGTATAAGAGATTTGATATTCATATACAAACAAACACTCTGAAGCTATAAATTCCAAAACCTTGTAAATGTTTATTTTCCTTTCTCTGTCAGTTTACCAGCTAATACAATAACAATATCTGTACTTTCTACCTTTTAATATTGTTTTTAAGTTTGGGACTATAAACACTATTGCTGTTTGCATGAGATAAGTACATTCCTACTACCTGTATATGTTACACAGACTTTCAGCGGACTTAAAAGGGAAAGTTACATTGTAGATGGATGGATGGATGAATTATATTTAGTTACTTCTCTTACTTTGATTCCACAATAAAGGAGCAAAGCTATACTACACATACAGTCAGACATAGAACACACATTGTAAGTAGTTTTAGCCAATCAAAATGCTTTTCCCAAATGTCCTGGCCAATCAGCATATCCTCACGATTGAATCAAGGAATCTCTATAGGGAAAGTTCAGCGTCTCCATGCAGAGTGTGCAGGCACGGAATGTCCGTGCTACACACTGTGCTGCACTGACTCAGGAAAAACCTCTAGTGGCTCTCGGAAGTGTCCCTAGGGAGAAATGTAAACAACACCTTTACTCTGAATAGACAGCATTTATATTAAAAAGCCTTCAGGGACTGACCATACTCCGAGCAAATACATGAAGCTGTAGTTATTCTGGTGACTATAGTGTCCCTTTAAGATGTGAAATCTGTATAAATTGCCTCATGGTGAATTGACATTAACATTAAACAGCACCAGATTAAGGAAGTTATTTTTTTGTGCCAGCAGAACGCATGGATGTATATATCTGTTGATACATGATTTTACCCCTGACCAAAAAGTGTCTCCTTGTCAGGGTACCTGAAGTCTCTACCTCGGAGGAGGTTAGACTTCCCAGCGGCAGTCCTCTCAGGGGGGTTGATTCACCCAATCCTCACAGCTCTCATAGCCGTTCACACGCCGGCCGCGATAGCCCCGCTTCCTTTTATGACGCGGCGCTCAGGAGCCGACGTCATGACGGCAATCACATCCCGACCTGTCAATCTAGTTCTGAACAACGAATCAGGGCTCGGCAAGGGCGGAGTCATCAGTTAAAGAACCAAGGTATAAAAGGGATGTGTGTAATGGTTCATTGCCCTGTCGTGGTTCTAGCTTGTCTGGTCCCTCAGTGCTCTTATTACTATTGTCTATTTGGTTTTGACTCGGCTTGTACTTTCGTTCCAGTTTCTCTCTCGTGTCCTTTGACCGCGGCTCGTCTCTCGCTTACCTGTTCTCTCGTTCCCTCGACCTCGGCTTGTCTCTGACCATTCTTTGCTTTCTCCTTACGTTAGTCCGGCCATTCTAAGGTCCGGTATACGTACCCATCTCCTGTTTGTATTCTGCGTGTTGGATCCCTGTCCCGATCCTGACACTCCTGTAACTAAACAGCATTTTCCCTCTGAGACTTTAAAGGTAAAAGTGCAATAGACAATAGTTACCTTATACCTACTTATTTGGATGTATATTCTAGTTTATAGTATAGTAGCTCAAATAATATGTCTGTAAAACGGCCACAAACAAAATGTTTTCTGAACATTGGACATAGACTGAGATGCTAGAGCAGGTTCAATATTTAATGATATTTAATTTTGTTGGGAACTCCATTTTATTGTACAGTGATCATAAGAAAGTTGCCATGGTCAACTATCAGTTGGTGGGCGTAGAGGTTACTGAGGGCAGACAGAGCACTGCAAAGATCATCTAAGAGACTGGCAGCATTTCCAATGGCATTCACAACTTTTCCACCATGCGTGAGGAGGTATTGGGAACCAGTGCTCAAATCAAGATGGCTGAAGCAGGTCTTGGTCTGAGGGAAGCTCAGAAACATCTTGTTCATTAGAGAAACATAAGTTTTCATGAGTTAAGAATTAATTTATTAGGGGTATAATTGCAAATATAGTTTGCTTATGTAAAATTCACCGGACAAAGAAATTGTAAAAATAAGCCCAAACAGTTTGATTGTGAAAAATGTCTCTCCTGACTATTTTACAGTTTGGTGAATTCACCATAACTCACCAGTCAGGGAACAAATCCTAACTAGTTAATTGTAGTGAATTGAAAGCAGGCCTACAAAATGTGGACTAAAATAAAGTTGGTAGGATCCTTCTACTATTCTCAGCTTGAGTGTTTTAGTCTACATTTTGATACAATCGTCAGAATTAATAGTTTAGCGAATATACCCATTAATGGCTGATAGTGATGTACCGAACTGTTCGCCGGCAAATAGTTCCCGGCGAACATAGCGTGTTCGCGTACGCCGACTTGGGCGAACACATGGGCGGTTCGATCCGCCCCCTATTCGTCATCATTGAGCAAACTTTGATCCTGTGCCTCACGGTCAGCAGACACATTCCAGCAAATTAGCAGCAGACCCTCCCTTCCACACAGCATCCATTTTATATTCATTCTGAAGCTGCATGCTTAGTGAGAGGAGGGAAAGTGTAGCTGCTGCTGATTAGATAGGGACATTGATAGCTAGGCTAGGGTATTCAGTGTCCACTACAATCCTGAAGGACTCATCTGATCTCTGCTGCAAGGACAGCACCCCAAAAAGCCCTTTTTAGGGCTAGAACATCAGTCTGCTTTTTTTTTTTTCTGTGTAATGTAATTGCAGTTGTCTGCCTGCCAGCTTCTGTGTCAGGCTCACAGTGCATACTGTGCCCATTTGCCCAGTGCCACCACTCATATCTTGTGTCACAATAGCTTAAGCTTGACATTTAAAAACAAAAAACTTTTTTCACTGTAATAGATTGAAGAGCAGTTAGTTGTCTGCCAGCTTCTGTGTCAGGCTCAGTGGATACTGTGCCCATTTGCCCAGTGCCACCACTCATATCTGGTGTGACTATAGCGTGCCTTTAAAAACAAAAAGAGTGTTTCACTGTAAGCTAATAGCAGTTAGTGGTCTGCAAGCGTCTGGGTGTCAGGCCTTCAGCGTGTGCTCTGCCAACTTCAGCAAGTGTAATTTGCCACTCATATCTGGTGTCTGTATAGCGTGCTTTTACAAAGAAAAAAAGTTTCAGTGTAAGCTAATAGCAGTCAGTGTCCTTAAAGCGGGTGTCAGGCCTTCAGCGTGTGCTCTGTAGAACTCTGCCATTGCCACTCATATCTGGTGTCACAATAGCGTGCATTTAAAACTAAAAAACTTTTTCACTGTTATAGATTGAATAGCAGTTAGTTGTCTCCAAGCTTCTGTGTGTCAGGCCTGCTCATCTGCCCACAGTCAGGTGTCTGTCAAGGACATGTTTGAGCGTAAGAAGCCAATGTCACCAAGTCACCCCCTTGCCCAGCGTCTGACAGCTGGCTTGTCTGTACCATTAGCCCGCCAGATTTTACCATACAAGCTGGTGGAGTCTGAGGCGTTCAAAAAATTTGTAGCTATTGGGATACCGCAGTGGAAGGTACCCGGACGAAATTTTTCACAAAAGGCAATCCCCAACCTGTACTTGATTGTGCAAAAGGAAGTAATGGCATGTCTGGCACACAGTGTTGGGGCAAGGGTCCATCTGACCACTGATACCTGGTCTGCAAAGCATGGGCAGGTATATCACCTACACTGCGCATTGGGTAAACCTGCTGACGGCTGCCAAGCATGGAATGAGTGGCTCTGCAGAGGAGTTGGTGACACCGCCACGACTTGCAGGCAGGCCTGCTGCCACCTCCTCTACTCCTCCTACTCCATCCTCTTCCATAACCTCCTCGGCTGAGTCCCCCCAGCTGATATTCCACATCCCTATTCTGCTGTGTGTCAGTGTGTATCATGGGCTTTGAGGACAGGTGTCAATCCATACCTGCCAAGTGACCCTATATAGGGGGAACAGTCTCTATTCTGCTCTGTGTCAGTGTGTATCATGGGCTTTGAGGACAGGTGTCAATCCATACCTGCCATGTGACCCTATGTAAGGGTAACAGTCCCTATTCTGCTCTGTGTCAGTGTATCAGGGTCTCTGAGGACAGGTGTCAATCCATATCCATTGCAATTTAGGAATGTTAGGTGATTTCTGCCCTTTATGGATTAAAACCAGACTCTGCATCAACTGTGTAATTTTCCATGGGAGTTTTGCCATAGATCCCCCTCCGGCATGCCGCAGTCCAGGTGTTAGTCCCCTTGAAACAACTTTTCCATCACTTTTGTGGCCAGAAAGAGTCCCTGTGGGTTTTAAAATTCGCCTGCCCATTGAAGTCAATGGCGGTTGGCCCGGTTCGCCGACGTTTGCGGAAGTTCCCGTTCGCGAACCAAAAATTTAGTGTTCGCGACATCCTTAATGGCTGATGTTCAGTTGAAGGATTAGACATTTGGCAGATGAGCTTCCACATTCCTACCAAGCAGACTCAAGGTTTTTCATCGAAGAAATAATTAAAATAATTCAAAGAAAATTTTACATTTAAGGCCAAAATAGCCTAACTGGAAACATTGTTATTTAAAATAGAAATTTCTTTCAATTCTCACTTTAGTAAATAACTCAAAAAAGTAAAAGAAAATAGAAACAATTGGTGTCTTTAATTGCAACCTAATTCTTATCTTGGGGGGGAAAAAGCTGAGTCATGGACTCTATTCTCCTGACAGGAATATTTTCTGATTATCTTCACATACAGCGTGTAGTATACAATGCCTGTCTATGACTGCGCAAAGTCTTCTATACTGATAAACTGATAACATGCCTCACCAGCACAGGAGTATTTGCCTTAAACAAAAGTCTGATATGTTTAAAATAACAATGTCCGGATCCTATCCTGACAACCTAGACTTATGTTTCTTTGATTCTGTTTCTTTAAAATAAGTTCCTGCTCTATGTTTTGCCACTAGATGTCTCCCTAAACAATAACTCTGAACTTACCTTGATTTATACTCACCTGCCTGGACTAATTACTTTCCTACAAAAGACTACTCCCTGACAACAAGGCCTTTACATTGAGAGAAGTCATTGTTCTGAACCTGACAAATCTTCTGCTCCCGGCTCTCACTGAAGAACACCTGCTCTACTCTTACTTTTAACCATTCTGATTTACTCTACAATCCGGATTTATTCCAACCAACCTGCTTCATTTCGTTCTGGATTTTATTGCCTTGTTACCTATGGCTCTCCTACCTAAAACACAACCTTCCTGCATTTATCTTAGTTGTCAACCTTCCCAGATTACCCAGTTTTTAAATGTAGGTTTATCATTTCCATATCTTTTGGATTAGCTTTTAGACTTGGTGGAGCTATTCAGCAGAGTGACTAGAAGAACTTGCGATGTATGTTGTTGAGTGGACACTATGGAAGGGGATCATCCAGAAATATATATTTTTTCTGTACTTATTTGTTTTTTTTTATTATGCATTTGCCACACCTCAACCACTTTATTTCCCTCCTGCCATTTCTTTTTCTATTATACATTTCCCCCACTCTATTTTGAATAGTTTGTCATGTTTTCTATTTTGTCAAGGTTGAAGATTCCGCTTGTGGAACGGCCAGTAGGCCCAGTCTTGAAAAGGGTTCTGGGTCCTCAGCTGACGTGAGAGTGAGGAACCCATCTCAGAGCAAAGCTTAAAGGGATCCCTCCACTCCCCAGTGGTATTTCAGCGAGTGATCACATAGCCTCCACACCACTGGAGCCAGTTTCCTCTTCTCCGCTAGGACCATAAAGGATTGGTTCATTATTGTGGATCTTGCCGCTAGATCCTGGGTGCTTGCGATCAGGTTTCTTGGGGCTTCACTGAATTTTTGTACATGGAATGCAGAGGTTTTCTGTGGAAGGTCTGTACACCCCTTAACTCCCATAGTACTAATCAGACTCTGGGTATATTGTAGAGGCATGTAGTTTCCCCACTGATTCCGGGATGCCCCTTATATGAATATTACAGCATCTGTGCAGTATCTACAGCGAGGATACCATGCAGCTTAATTGCTAGACCTGAGAGGCGAGTACTTCAATTAGGCTCTTGGCGTCCCAGATTTGATTGTCTCTGGTAGCCTCTCCTCTGCTCTCACCTTATGGTGAATCACACCCATTTCAGTTTGAGCTTCTAGCAGGTCCGCCTTCCAGGCGTGGTTTTATGTCCCCTTTGGTCGATGTGGATGAATCTTTGGATTCGGAAGACTGGTACACTTCACCATGTCTTTGAGAGATCGAAGGCTCCTCTCCCTCCTGGGAGTCTGAAGTTTCTGGGCCACTGTTGGCGCCATCTTGTGGGTTGCTGAGGTGTAGGCCTCTCGAAGAAGAGTCATATCTTGTAAATGGGGGACTTTTTGGCACAGTTTTGTGGGGGCTCAGAGCTCCATGAAAAGAAGTAGTGTGGTTAGTCAGCCACGCCCACCCATATATCAGAGAAATGAATGTGGTCATATAGTTGTGCAAGTGGAGACCTAGAGGCAGATATTGGACCACTACTTTGTCAACACCATTTTATTTTATAGTGAAAATAAAAAAGTTCTTACCCAGAAATTGCCAGGATTAGCCATCAATTCAAATGAATGGAGGTCATCAAGGGCAGACTGTGCACCGCTAAGGTTATCCAAGTGACCAGCAGCATTTCCAATGGCATTCATAATTTGTCCACCAATAGTGCGGAGATCCTGGGAACCATGGCTCAGGTCAAGATTCTTGAAGTAGAGCTTTGTCTGAGGGTAGCACAAAATCAGCCTGTTCAAAATAGATAAATGGAAGTATATAAGACCACTTGTAGGCTTTTAATAAGAATAAAAAAAAAAAAAAAAAACACATTTTACCATGCAAGGATATTTAGGATTAAGGGCGTTTAACCTACTTAAGGCTGGGATACAATCATTTAATTAGTTAAAGTAGAGTTAATTGCAGACAAATTTGATTTCCAATAGCTGCCCAGGTAGAGCCGGCACTACACAGTTCGTGCCAGCTCTGCTGTAACTACAGATTTCCTTGACCTCACCATTAGTGCAGACCTGTTCAGCAGGAAAAGATTAGAGTCGCCCATACATAAACATTGTTTAGCAAAGCTAAATAGATCAAAAACAACCTGCCCACCTGTTCCCAACCCTCACACTCCATCAAGGGGCTGCCAACACCAAAGCTCTGCTTTGTGCTTTGATCAATTCCTGTGGTAGGCCACGATATGATGAGATACCTCAAATCTGTAGCACCCTGTTGAATAACGAAATGTCGTGTTCGCTCCTGTCTGGAGGTACCATTTCTGTTCTTTAGTATGTTTTTATTTTTATTCGTACACACATATGCTTGCGTTATGTCTGAATGTATATTTCAATATGCTGCGCAGGTGACAGCTTTGATCCTCTGCCTGCTTGTTACATTATGTACTTGTACCTTGCTTAAATCACAAATAAAAAGAGAATGAAAAAAAAACAAAAATACACAACCTGCCCAAACACAGTCTCACCATAAAACACAGCAAGATCAAAAGCAGTCCCCCACCCAGGGCCGGGTTTAGATGAAAAGAGGCCCTAGGCTATTCTACTTTTGAGGCCCTTTCACCTCCCATTTTTAAGTTTGTAAATTACATGAAAGACAATAAAATACATCATTACTGTGATATATATCAATATGTTAAATGAAACATGTTGTGATTGGTACTAACCTTTATAAAAAATGTGGCACGGATAATAAATAAAAAAAAAGTTGAGATGAGGAGAGGAGAGGGGGGGTGATTGTGAGAGGGAGGGGGGTGATGAGGAGAGGGGGGTGATTAAAAAAAAGTTACCTTAAATCCCTGGTGGTCCAGGGGGGGGCAGCCTCGTGGTCCAGTGGGGTCCCTGGTGGTCCGGTGGCCCTCATTTCTGGTCTGTAGCTCCGCAGAGCTGCAGACCATGGATCTCGCGAGACCCAATCAGAGGGTTGCCGTGGTAACCCGCGGCAACGCTCTGATTGGGTAGTGCACGCGAGATCCATGGTCTGCAGCTCTGCACATTGCGGAGCTGCAGACCGCCGGTCTCGGCGATCGCGGCGGGAGGGGCATTGCAGTCTGTCCTGGGCACCCCCTAGTAAGTGGCACCCGCGCTTTCCCCCCCCCCCCTTAGTATGCCACTGGTCATATCATATGCGTAGAACTTCTCCTTATTTTCGATTCAGTGTTTACTGTTTTTAGAATAGTGTAATTTTAATTTTGCTAACAATTTGAATGTAGGCCCCTCTTGATCTTGAGGCCCTAGGCTGAAGCCTAGTTAGCCTATAGGAAAATCCAGGCCCTGCCCCCACCCATACATCAAATTGCAAGCAGCTCCCTGACAGAGCTGCACAAGCTCAGGATACTCCCTGACAAACACTGGTACCAATGCACACCATGATTGTGTGCCTGTATCAGTCAGCATCTTATGCGTGGACACGAATGCATATGGAATAGTGTGAGGATTATAGACTATGAAGGGAAAAAGTTGTAGGTTACATGTTAAAGGGATAGTCATCAGAACAACTACAGCTTGTTGCATTTGTTCTGGTGACTAGAATCATTCCCTTCAGTCTTTTTGCTGTAGACACTGTCTTTTCAGAGGAAATGCAGTGTTTACATTACAGCCCAGGGATAACTCCACAGATGGCTGCTAGAGGAGCTTCCTGGGGCAGCACTTTACACTGCGCTAGAGATGTCCTGAATAGTTCGCTGGCGAATAGTTCCCGGTGAACATAGCTTGTTCGCGTTGGCCACGGACGGCGAACATATGCGATGTTCGGTCTGCCCCCTATTCGTCATCATTGAGTAAACTTTGACCCTGTGCCTCACAGTCAGCAGACACATTCCAGCCAATCAGCAGCAGACCCTCCCTCCCAGACAGCTTAGATTCATTCGGAAGCTGCATTCTCTTTTTTTTTTTTTTTTACACAGAAGTGTTATATTTGAGCATGCTAGGCTGAACGTGCGTATATCATGGCTAGTTGCACTGAAGGTATGAGTATATAGCAGTACATTGTTGTGAAAGATGGCTGTCATGTTTAGGGTGTAGCTTGCACGTTATCAACTGTGTATTTATATCAGCAGCTCCACCACTAGTTATAAATCAAGTGTGAGTCGCCCCATGAGATGAGACTAGTGAATAACATAATACATGAACGGTTAAGGTAAAGGCATGTAAGGAACTACGACAATAAACTCTTTAGGAGGTGAAATAATGACATGTATAAACGCTTGCTACTTTACAATTAGTTAATGTGCAGAGAGCAGTTTATGTGATCAAAGGCATGGTGTGGAGGATCGGCTATAGTGGGACATGCTTGGCAGGCTGCTGTTTACTGCTTGTGCTCATCCGATCCCTTCTGGGCGCCAGGTGCCCTGGGAGTCCCTGATACCTGGAACAACAAAGGCAAGTCTCTGGCTGAGTGCCGGGTTCGCGGCTTGCGGTGGAGGAAGCTTATTTTGTCGGATCTGTCCCGGTGGTGCAGGATTGTGGTGGCTTAAGGTGGAGTAGAGTGCTTGACGTGGGGCAGGCTCTGCATTTCTATTTTTGCCTCCGGTCCAGTCTTCGACGCCTTTAGCGTTGGTGGATTTTAATGGGGACTGCTTCGCTTAGCTGTGGTGGAGCTTGTTGGGGCTTCCTGCTTGTTATTTGCTTCCAAAATTGATTAAAGAGTCTGTCCAGCTTAGACTCAATATCCTGCCATGCTTTGCTGGTACCAGGAGGACACGCGGCTGCCGCCATATTGGGAGAGTCGCAGATGAGTATGTCAGCCTGGGCGGCTGTGCTCTGTGTGTCCATTAGCTCCAGACAGCCTCTCAGGGGTGGACCGGGATAACCCCCACCAGTCCGAGGGGGGGGGGGGGTAACGAAGCTCCTGCCGGGAAGTAGCTGCTCCTGGGCATCCCAGGATCGGGAGATCAGCCGCCTCTCCTGCCCGGTGAGCACCAGGCCACACTTGCCACGCGGAGGTAAGTAAGACTCTGTCGAGTTGCTGACCGCTATTAAGCATGTTGGGGCGGTCAGGTAGGAGCAACATTGCTGGGTCATCCCCTTCTGGGGTGAAATTCGCTTGCTGATAGCTGCTTAAAGTGAGATATTGAGGGAGCTCACACGAAGTGAGTCTTTCCTCCATGACAGCTAGGCCCCGGCCCCCGGAAGCTGCATTCTTAGTGAGAGGAGGGACAGTGTAGCTGCTGCTGATTTGATAGGGAAATTGATAGCTAGGCTAGTGTATTCAGTGTCCACTACAGTCCTGAAGGACTCAATGAAATTAGTCAAATCAAGGAGTTTAAAACCAAGAATCTGTACCCTCAGATGGAAGTCAAATTACAACAAAATATTGACAAATACAAACATAACCTTAAAGTCAAGAAACACACTAAATTCCAACGAGACTTCCACGATTTCAAAGAAGGACAAATTTTCAGGCGAAAATTTAAAAACTGTAGAGGCTACAGCACTAACTCTAATAACTCCTCAGGTGAAACCTCTTGGTCCAATACGGACAGTACCTCCTATAAACAACAAAGAGGTAACTCTAGAAATTCTAGTACAGATAGAAACAAAGCATTTTCAGCAAAATCTACAGCTCAAATAAGCATTCTTAAAGAGCCAGATAAGACAGTATCCTTTTTGGACATCCCCATCTCTGTGGACACCAATACCCCGCCCACTACATCCCAATCAGTTCCTTTTTTGGATTAGGGCCCCTTTCGCCACCAAAGGGGGAGACTTCGGGACAGGGACAGGTGGGGATACAAACAACAGAATCGGATAAAGAACTAAACCCAAATAGGATCATTAATCTGTCAGATTTTAACCTGTTACCCAGACACATTTCTCTTCTCAGTAAAGGTCTTTCATTTGTACCAACACCACAATGCAATGCCTTTGACTGGACTAAAAGACATCAACTTATTTGGTAGAGAAATAGCGTTGAATATAATTCATACCAAAAAAGACACACAAACTGCCAATGACCTAGGTTTGACATTAGAGGATTTTCGCTTGGTGCAAAATCTAACAGACCTCTTGGAGGAACAAAACCCTAATAAGCCATTGACAGACTTGAAACCGGAGAGTTGGTTTACTCCCAATTTTAAGGATTTACCACATGTTGATTTGTTCGTACAAATGTCAACCAGTGAACTTGAAAAATCCGACCTCCCCACACCACCTCAGAATTCTCTAAAAAAGAGTCTAAAAGAGTTAAGACAATCTTTTAATACCATCATCAAACCTGCGGATAAAGGTGGTAACATTGTGCTCCTTAATCGTGACAAGTACATTAATATGTGCATGGCACATCTGGACGATAAGGAATGTTACCGAACTTTACCCAGTGTTCCCACGACCGATTTTGTCAAAGAGTTAGACAATATTCTGATAGAAGCGGTATCATCACAGATTATCACCTCTCAAGAATACAAATACCTATTACCACACAAAAATCCGATTAGCTACATTTTACTGTCTTCCGAAAATACATAAAAATCCGACAAATCCACCAGGAAGACCTATAGTCTCAGGGAACAACTGTTTAACTGAAAGATCCAGTAGATTTATTGACAAAATCTTACGTCCTATGGTTATCACACTACCATCATATCTACAGGACACTAAGTCAACCCTCCTGACTCTTGAGGACCTACAGGTCCCCCCATACACCCTCTTAGCGAGTCTGGATGTTGTCTCCTTATATTCAAGCATCCCACATGACAAAGGAATCTTTGCATGTGATTTCTTTTTGAACCAGTCCACTTTTGACGCACCTAAGAAGAATTTTATACTCAAGTTGTTAAAATTTATTTTTACTCACAACTACTTCATTTTTAATGGCAGATATTATTTACAACTGACTGGGACCGCTATGGGCACTGCTTGTGCCCCTACATATGCCAATTTATTTTTGGGGTGGTGGGAGCAGCATGTCATCAATTCATCTCAGTATCACATGTACCACGGATATATTCTAAAATGGTATAGATACATTGATGACATGCTGCTCTTCTGGACGGGTCCAATTTCAGCCTTTGACGAATTTGTCAACATTTTAAATATTAATGACATTAATTTAAAATTAACCTCTGTCATTGATGTACACAAATTAATCTTTCTGGATCTACGAATCATATTACTTGAGGACGGCACTATACGAACTGAGCTATATAGGAAATCTACTGCTACTAATAGTCTCCTTCATTGGAATAGCCACCACCCATATAGTCTGAGGGCCTCTATCCCATATAGCCAATACCTTCACGCCAGGAGGAACTGTTCTGAAGACAGTTCCTTCTATCAAGAATGCCAACTACTGAGAACTCGTTTCAAGTCACTAGGATAACCCAAATAGGGTTCTGAAAAAGGCATTCCAAAGAGCGAGCCAAACTGACAGACTTAAAAGTCTTAGCTTCACACGTACCAAGTCCTCTAATTTCACTCCCAGATGCATTGCCACCTTTGACAGTGGGTGGCACACTATGTCTGACATACTGTCAAAAATCTGGCCTATACTTCGCCACAACCCAATACTTCAGAAAGTATTACCAGACCATCCTGAACTGACAGCTCGGCGAGCAACTAATCTACAGGACATGCTTGTTCACAGCTATCTGGCATCTCCTCCAGCCACCTCTAATTGGCTATCCCAAACCAAAGGGACATACCGCTGTGGACACTGTAAAGCATGTAAATACATTCTACCCTCTAAAATTACTCAGTCGAACTGCTCTAAGATAAAGGTCTATACCAACGCCCTCATCAATTGCAGCAGCACGAACATCATCTATCTGATAGCTTGCAATTGTGGGCTGCAATATATAGGGAAGACCTTTCAACAATTTAGACGCAGAATCCTGCAGCATATAGGCTCTATTAAAAACACCATCACTCCTACCCCAATAGCCAGACACATTCAGAATTTTCATAGTGGATTGACAGATTGCTTGAAATTTCAAGCAATTGAAAAGCTTTCTCCCAACCCAAGAAAAGGGAACACCAACAGACTCCTACTACAAAAAGAGTCACAATGGATCTATAAATTTAAGACACTGACACCCTGTGGCTTGAACGAAGAATACAACTATACTCTCTTCATTCATAAATAAAGCAAGGATATTCCATTGATGGCACTATTTATTAACATTATTTACACTCATTTTCTAACACTTAAAGACCATGTATGTACTTCAGCCTACATGCTTCACCATACTTTTTATCCTCTTGACCCATTATTTACCCTGGGAACCTGCTTTCCTTAGTAATAATTTGGTAAGGACCAATATCAGTTAATATGCCCGTGTTAATGATCATCTAGATCTACATTACATTTGTACCTGTCAGGATCGGGACAGGGATCCAACACGCAGAGTACAAACAGGTGGTAGGTACGTATACCGGACCTTAGAATGGCTGGACTTAACGTAAGGAGTAAGTAGAGAATGGTCTAGGAACAAGCCGAGGTCGAGGGAACGAGAGGACAGGTAAGCGAGAGACAAGCCGAGTCAAAGGGTAACAGAGATAAACAGGGTAGAACAAACAAGCCGGGTCAGAACCAAAGAGACCACTAGAATACAAGAGCACTGAGTGACTAGACAGGCTAGAACCACGACAGGGCAATGAGCAGATGCCGAAAGCCTTACTTTATACCTTGATTCTAGAGGGTAATCACGCCCCCGACGAGTCCTGATTAGTGCTCGGGACTTGACTGACAGGTCGACCCGGGTTGGCGTCATGACGTCGACTACTGAGCGTTGCGTCATATAAGGAAGTGGATCCCTCGCGGTCGGCTTGTAAATGGCCGAGAGAACCGCGAGGAACGGAAGAAACAACCCCTCTGGGAGGATAAACGTCTAAGTCTCTCACCTCCTCTGAGGTAGAGACTACAGGTACCCTGACAGTACCCACTTGGAGAAATTAACCTGATATGCACTTTCCATATCAGTCTCTCCAACAATTGGTTATGCTGGAGTAACAGCTAATTGTATTCTAGCAACCTATTGGGCATCTTTAACTGACCTTACTGTGCAATATAATTTTATTTGCACTGGTCAATATATGTTAAGTGAGCTATTATAACATTTTGATCCTGACTACTACTTTTTAACACCTCTTAGATTAAATACAGTATTGTGTATATTCTCTACAATATGTATATCGACCATGCTGTAAAATAGCCTTTGATCCAGCTTTATGTGGATCATTCCTGAGGATACAACATTAATATTTTTGCTGGTATTATTACTAGGGCATCACCTATAGTTTACCACTTGGCAATAAGTATTGATTTTTCCCACCTAACATTTATTCTTTCAGTCAGAAGGGTTCCCTTATGGTCTGAAGGATAGTGATGGGGTTAACCGGCACGTCCGTTGGCTCCTCCCACCAACCAATCAGTGTGTATGGCGCCTTATTTAAACCGTACACACGAGGGCATCACTTACCCCTTGAAAAGCCGCTTACAGGCGAAATGCGCGTCGGGGCTTTCCACTCGTGTAGCTCCTCGTTGCAAGCTTTGCCACCTTGATTTAGCTAGACGTAGACTTTCTGAGCACTAGATAGAACCTTAGAATTGATTCAGGTTCTTCAGTTAAATGCTTCTTACAGGTCCGGGATTCAGGGACTCTAGCTACTAATCAGCGTTCTTAGACAGATAGACGTGATTATCTAGCAAGTTTAGAATCGTGAGGACCTTTTACACTATTTCTTTGGGCACGTCCTAGCTGTGCACACTTGCTGATATTGTACCTATTTCTAGGCTGTAGCAGGGATTTGCAGCCAGCTAACTATTCCTTGTTTCTGTCAGCTCAGCCTACTACCCTTATAGGGCTATGAGATTTGTATATACTCACTATTTAGCGGTCTATTTTTTCAGTTAATTCTATCAACAGTACAGCAATTAGACTTTAGTGATATATACTTTCTATCACACACACGTGTTTCGGAGCTACCTATTTAATTTATTTTATTTTCTGCTGTCTCTACTCCTTGTGTACCTCAGGCATACAACTGAGGTTTTTGCTACATTCTATTTAGCTATTTGATACTCAGTATCTGAACACCAGCTGTCGTCAGACCTAATCACTTACATTGCTAATAGTCTGTCTATGTACCATTAATTTGGACACATAATATTGATATATACACTCTCCTATGGTTACAGATACACTGTAATTCACGGTTTAGCAACATTGGGTTTGCTTGTACCCTGGGAAGGTGATTTATTACAGGCAGGTAGAGACACTTTGAGTCATCCATTTATTTTATTTCATTTTTTGTTGTCTACTCCTTTTTTACCTCAGGCATGCAGCTGAGGTCTTGTTACATTCTTATTAGCTATTTTCTACTCAGTATTTTGATACTAGTTATCGTCAGATCCCACACTGACTCGGCTAATAGTCTGTCTATGTACCATTAATTTGGATACATTATACGGATATATACACTCTCCTATGGTTACAGACACACTGTATTTCACAGTTTAGCAACATTGGGCTTGTTTGTACCCTGGGAAAGTGATTTATTACAGGCAGGTAGAGACACCTTTAAGAACATTGTGACTTATTATGGTCTACTCTGCTCTCCCTCGTTAATCTTTTTTCTTATGGTGTTTGTCTAGAGCCAGGTATCTTTCCTGCTCTTTTTATATTTTGCTTTGATTAAAAGTTAATTTTTATCATACTGTGTGGTCACTGGACAGTTCTTTTTTTTTGTTTTTGGTTTACTCATCTGATCTCTGCTGTAAGGACAGCACCCCAAAAAGCTATTTTTAGGGCTAGAACATCAGTCTGCTTTTTTTTTTCCCTGTGTAATCTAATTGCAGTTGCCTGCCAGCGTGTGTGTCAGGCTCACAGTGTATACTGTGCCCACTTGCCCAGTGCCACCACTCACTCACTGGTGTCACAATAGCTTGCATTTAAAATAAATAAATAAATAAATAGCAGTCAGTTTCCTTCACACGTGTGCGTTTCAGGGCCTGCCAGGGCACAGTGTCACACCAGTGCAACTCATATCTGGTGTAACAGGAGTGTACATTAAAAAAAAAAAAATTTTTTGACTGATTGAATAGCAGTTAGTTGTCTGCAAGCGTGTGTGTCAGGCCTACAGTGTCTACTCTGCCAATGCACAGTGCCACTCATATCTGTTGTCACAGTAGCTTGCACGCATAGTACCACTAATCGAAAAAAAAAAATGACAGGCAGAGGCAGGCCACCCCGCAGGGGCCGTCGTGGTCATGGTGTTGTGATTCCCTTTGGCCCTAGAATAATGCCCAGTGTTCAGAGGCCACGTACCCTGAACTTGAAAAGTTCTGAGGACATAGTTGACTGGCTAACACAGGACACCCAATCTTCTACAGCTTCCGCTCGGAACCTTGACGCACCATCCTCCTCCAGCTTAGCTTCGGGCACCTCTCAAGTTACCACTCGCCCGCCTGCCGCCACCACCAACACTAGTACCACAGCCGCTTAACTTTATCTGTCAGAGGAGTTATTTACACATCAGTTGGAAGAAATGAGTGATGTGCAACCATTATTGCCAGAGGATGTAGATAACAGGGATATGTCTCAGTCAGGCAGCATTACACACATGGACGTATGGTGTGATGATGATGTTGTCATCAGTGAGGGCAAGGAACGGGACATGGCAAGCTTGGTATCCAATCTTGTGCAAATGGGGAGTTTGCGGTTGTGCAAATGGACTGTTTGCGGTTGTTTGGTCTGTCGGGGAGTTTGGTCTGTCACTGTGAAGCGGGCGTAACCCTTACACTACCTGATCGATAAAACATCATACCTGATGTTTTAAAGCACGTAATTCCAAACAATTTAGGAATGTTAGGTGATTTATGCCCTTTATGGATTAAAACCAGACTCTGCATCAACTATAATTTTCCATGGGAATTTTGCCATGGATCCCCCTCCGGCATGCCACAGTCCAGGTGTTAGTCCCCTTGAAACAACTTTTCCATCACTATTGTGGCCAGTAAGAGTCCCTGTGGGTTTTAAAATTCGCCTGCCTTTTGAAGTCTGTGGCGGTTCGCCCGGTCGCGAACATTTGCGGAAATTCGCGTTCGCAGTTCGCGAACGGAAAATGTTATGTTCGCGACATCTCTACACTGCGCAGTACTGACATTCACTGTCTCTACCCTCTGCATGCAGACACATGGTTCAATGTAGCTGATGTGCAGTCCACATGCGTTCCTCCATAGTTTATGTATAAAAAATAAAAAAATATATATCAACCAAATCTTTCATAAATATAAGTCCTCAGAGAAAAGAGATGCAATAATAAAAAATAAATAATAATCTCTCCCTCTCTCTGTCCCAACAATGGTGGAACGCATCAGCTGCGCATGCTCTCTGCAAAACTGGAATGAATCTCCTTTTCCTATGGAAAAGCACTGGCTTGGCTGAAATAAATGTAAATGTCAGCAAAGGAGGCAGATCAGGGGAAGGGTCAGCACAGCTCTTGGGATACCTGTTAAGGGGCAAGTTACCTAAATGGTGTTTAACACTATAAAAAGGTCCTGACCCTATGGAGTTCATTTAAGGTCCTTACAGGGGACCATGATGTAAACTATTAAGGCTTAACCAATGAGAAAAGGGTGGACCCATGCGAGGGACCTTTAAATGCCAGGAGGACTGAATGTAGTTTTATATAAAAAAAAAAAAAAAAAAATTTTAACACTTATCTGTCAACTTTGAGAAATGTAACCTTTCATCCAACCATAAGGTTTGTTCCCATTAAATAATGTGGGTTTGTTGACCCCCACCACCCTAAAACTATTTTCTAGGACAAGAGTTTAGGGTGTGTGTTTCTGGTGCAAACTCAGGTCCGCCATCACCAATTCCGTTCAGTGTCTAAGCCCCCGGGAGCCTGCCTCGAAACACACTCACAGGGACCGCCCTACAGGAATACACACACACCACTCATTTTTCAGCCACCCTCCTTTTTCTTACAGGAGGGTGGCTGGGGCTGATGGGAGTCGGCGTGGCTCTGTCAGGATTACAGTATGATCCAGCACGTAGAATTGTGTAACACACGACTGATAGGCAACATATACCGGACCTTAGAATGGTCTGACTAACATACCAAAGAATAGTCAGGAATAGCCGAGGTCAGGGATGCCAGAAAACAGGGAAGTCAAAATCAATGCCAAAGTCAAATAACCAGACAGTGTCTGAGTTAAAATGGCAACCATCCATTGTTCTCACCATGTGCCTCTGATACATGAAATGGTGGCCACCCAGTAACTCCACAGTATGTCTCCAGATGGTTCTTAAAGGGCCTGCAGCAGCATAATAAAATACAATATGCCCAAATACTGTATTTAAATGGCCAAATCTCCCAGGGGCCATAATCAGCAGGCAGGCAGGCAAACAGGCTTCTCCAATGCCCAGTGGTGAGGTTGGTTTCGCCACAGCCATTAACCACATTTTTATGTGCAGAATACGTGACATTACTACTCCCCCCCCCCCCGAAGAACGCCCACTGGGCGGGCAGGACCAGGCTTGAGAGGAAACTTGGCATGAAAATAGCGAATCTTGCTGCCAGCATGTATATCAGATGCCGGAACCCAAGAACGATCGGCTGGTCCATAACCTTTCCAAACCACCAAGTACTGTAAAGTGCCCCGAGAAAACCTGGAATCAATTATGGAGGAGCCCTCATACTCTTCCTGTCCAGAAAGAACTAAGGGAGGAGGGACACTTGAGACAGTATATTTATTGCAAACAAAAGGTTTGAGTAAGGACACATGAAAAAAGTATTCGGGATTTTCAAGGAGGGAGGGCCAGAGAGTACGAACTAGGAAGTTCAATAATGAAGTCCATGGACAAGTGGGACCAAGCACTGGAGAGGACAATGAAAGGACAGTAGATGCAATGATACATTCCAGGGGAATAATATGGGACATTTCTTGCTCTAGTATAGCCTCAGTATCAGACTGCCTGGACAAGGCGTCGGCCTTGACATTTTTAGAACCAGGTCTATAAGTGATAAGAAAATTAAAGCGAGATAGAGACCACCTAGCTTGTCTAGAAGACAATCGTCTTCAAGACAAGCCAGGTTTTTGTGATCAGTAATGATCAAAAGGAGGTCCTTGGAACCTTCTAAAACCTTCTAAAAGATGTTGCCACTCTTTGAGAGCTAGAATAATGGCCAACAATTCTCTTTTGCCAATATCGTAATTGCACTCAGCAGGAGACAACTTTCTAGAAAAGTAACCACAAGGATGCAATGGAGTATCCTGGCTCTCCCTCTGGGAGAGAACTGCCCCTTCCCCTGTCTCTGAAGCATCAACCTCCAGTATGAAAGGCTTACTGGTGTCAGGATGTATCAATGTGTCGGCGGAAGCAAACCGCTGTTTGAGAGTTTCAAAGGCTTCAATAGCCTCCTTAGACGATATTGTAAAGGCTACTGTAGAACAGACTCTAGGTTTTTAGGATCCAACTGAAACCCCCGAGGCAGAAATATCCTAAAAACTGTACTTCAGACTGGTCAAAGATACGTTTTTCCAATAAAGTTTTTTTTTTTTTTATCAAGGTTTGCAGAACTTGTTTAACGTTATCATGGTAAGACTGGAGGTCAGGAGAATAAATAAGGATATCATCCAGATAGACCAAGACAAACGAGTAAATGTAATCCCTGAGTACATTAGTGAAATCTTGGAAAACCGCTGGAGCGTTGCACAACCTGATCGGCATCACTCGATATTCATAGTGTCCACTTCTGGCATTAAATGCAGTCTTCCACTCATAGTTTTCCTTGATTCTCACTAAATTGTAAGCGCTTCTAAGGTCAAGCTTAGTAAACACTTTAGCGCCCTGGAGTCTGTCAAATAATTCATCAATAAGAGGAATGTGGTAGGCGTTCTTAACAGTGATTTTGTTCAATGCCCTGTAATCGATACATGGGTACCATCCTTTTTAAATACAAAAAATGAATCTTGCACCAGCAGGCGTGAATCTTTAATATATTCCTCCATTACACTACTCTCCTGAGGAGATCGAGCATAGACTGCTCCCTTAGGTGGCATAGCACCTGGTAGTAAGTCAATGGAACAGTCATATGGTCTGTGAGGAGGTAGAGTATTAGACTGAGTCTTGCTGAATACTTCTTTAATGTCTTGGTATTGTATAGGGTTGTTGGGATTTTGAGGTGTACTAGTGGACAATTCAATAGTGCCCACTCTTTTGGTGACATGCAATATGCATCTTTCATTACAAGCCTTACCCATTCTAATATTTCCCCATTAGCCCAGTCAATATGAGGGTTATGCTTGCTAAGCCATGGGAATCCTAATATGATAGGACAAGAAGGAGATGCAATCACCTGAAATGTAATCTCTTCCTTATGTAAGGCACCAAATGTAAATATTAATGCGTAAGGTTTCATGCGTTATCAATAGTTGTGAGAGTGGTCTCCCATCAATAGCTAGGGGTTATAGTCTCTCCTTGATGGGTATAGTATTACCCTTGACAAATTGAACGTCGATAAAGTTTCCAGCAGCACCTGAATCCATCAGGACTTTGCATGAAGTTATTTATGTCAAAGGTGATAGAAATATCAAGGAGAAACCTGTTTTTATTCTTTCCAGAGGACGTTTCCATTACAACTAAGACCTGTCCCCTTAAGGTGCGGTAGTTTTCCAGACGTATGGGACAATTGTTTCATATATGTCCCTCCCTACCGCGGTATAGACATAGGCCTTCTTTTTTCTTATATTGTCTTCCTGCTTTTGACAGTCTAGTGAGCCCCAACTGTATGGGTTCAGACTGTACAGGAATTTCAGGGACAATAGATCTGGAGAAACAGGGTGATAAATGCATAATCATGCGTCTGGTCTTGTTTCTAGTAGCCTCTCTGGTTATCCATCTGCATGACAAAAGTGGTAAATTCATTAAGTTTTTTGGGTAAGTCTTTGGCGGCAATCTCATTTAGCATAATTTCAGATAGTCCCTTTTTGAATGCAGAGACTAACCCACTATTAGTCCAGTCTACCTCGGGAAGCTAGGGTATGAAATTATATGGCATATTTCGAGAGACCGGTTCCCTTGTCTGATGTGCATCAGGGCAGTAGGAGTCTTCCTCTCTGCCTAAAGGTTCAAAAGCAAGTTTGAATTCCGTAAGGAACTCCTGGTAATTGTGTGCCACACGCCTATTACTCTTACATAATGGATTGGCCCAAGCTAAAGCTTTTAACGGATTCATTAGGAACAATTTTAGCTCTGTGTGAAAAAATCCCGGTGAGGCCTCAAAATGATAGTCCATTTGGTTAAGAAATCCCTGGCATTCTTGAAAATTACCATCAAAATGCAGGGAGTAGATAGGGAGATAGTAGGTGCCTTGTGTACAATAGGTGGGGGTGAGGCAGCAGGTGCGCTGTTTGGGTAAGAAGCGTACTGAAAGCCTGAGCAAATTGATCCATGCGGTGATCATTATCCTCCAGTTTACTTTTGCAAGCAGCTATGTGCTTACACAATTCTACAGGATCTATGGCCATGTCGTAAAGTCAGGATTACAGTATGATACAGCACGTAGAATTGTGTAACAGAGGACTGATAGGTAACGTATACCGGACCTTAGCATGGCCGGACTAACGTACCAAAGAATAGCCGAGGTCAAGGGACACAGAAAGAGACAACGATAAGGAAAACCCAGGGATCAGGGATGCCAGAAAACAGGGAAGTCAAAATCAATGCCGAAGTCAAATAACCAGAAAATACATCTGTATCAATTACGTGCTCTTAGACAACCACAAGTGAAACCACGACAGAGCACCGATCAAGAGGAGAACTGGGCCTAAATACCCCGCCTATGGATCTAATTGGTTGTAACCGGCCTTTGAACCCAAAGGCAGTTACCAGGTTCCTATTTGCATGGTTGCTGCTCAGCACAAACCCTCCTGTGGATTGATTGTGCTCAGCACAACGTTTCCTGTCAGGACATTAAAATGCCATTAAATCACATTTATATGTGTGGAATACGTGACACTCTCCCTCTTCAAGACGTCGGTGCCGTTTCTCCTCCCGTGCGGAGTGAGCTAGGAGGAAGTGACCGGCCGTCACTTCCTCCCAGCAGTACGGCTGCAATTTTTTTTTTTTTTTTTTTTAAAAGAAGCCCGTTCATGCCATTACATGGCCACAGCGCTGACCTGGCCCGTCAGGTGGCATGCACACTTAAGGCCCCATTAGCGTGTGGGCCCCGGTGGCAGCTTCGTTGCTACAGGTGGGGCTGTCATGGTTGTCACCCCTTGTAGCAGAGAGCTGCTATTCCACAGGTTATCTCCACTTGAGATCCCAGTAAGAAGTATTAGAAATCCTTAAGGCAATAATTCCAGCATGCAAGACAATCCAACAATATCCCAACATCAATCCCAATGACTGAACGACACAGCATCAGAACTGAACTTTTAATCACACAGACTCCTTATAAAGTGTTCTCCCATGCAAGGGAGGGATTTACAGTAATTGGTACAATAGTTACCTGCCATACATCTCCTCCCCTCAGGGTGACACATAATCCACTTATACATGATACAGTTTTACCCAGCTTCTGGATATACCCCAAAACAGTCAGGTACAATTATCTAAGTGGCACCCCCTGGTAGCCCTGAACTGGGTGACCAACATATTCAAAAATTTACCCAGATCGGACCAGGGGTTCGGGAGTTAGGTGGAAGAGACATTTTGACCGGGAGGGAGGTAAAATACACACAAATCCTTGCCATCCACTATTAACTCGGTATTCGTCTGAATGCCCTTGTTCGGTACTTTTAATTCACCGAACAAGGGGCTGGTTAGCCCCTCCGTTCGGGAGTTGCAGAGCTCTGGAGGTCTCAGCGGTGTTCGAGTAATTGAGTGTCCGATTTGAGTTCCACACACTCGACGACCAAACACCGCTGAGGTTTTTGTGCGCAAGATGGCCACCGCCAAGTGTTACAGATGACCACCTAGATACAGATACAAAGTACCGATTGCACCAATTAACTTGCGGTTAGAGAAGTGTGAAAGCCTAATAAGGTACACACTTCTCTGGGGTGGTCTAATGGTTCGGTAGTTTTCATTCGTATGGAATACGGCTGGAAACTACCGAACAATCATTTGAATGCTGCATACAATTTTAGTTATACATGAGAACACACGAATTGCATTTTTAACATAACATTTGAGGACAGCCCAATGCCATCCACTACACCCCTTGATGGCGGCCCTGTGCAAACCACTTGGCAAAAAAGGTGTTAAGTCCCTAAAACAGACCAGGGAACATCAAATTGTAGGACAAAATAGACACCATTATGATTTTTTCCCCCTAACCTCATGTATTTTATCACCCCCTACTTGTTAGCCAAATCAGAACAAGTTCATTTCCATAAACACTTTGTGCAACAATATACTGAATAAATCATAACTGATGGAGCAGACTTGATTGTAATTAATTTACAGTATTTACTTAGAGACTCCAGATTATCCCCCCACCACAACATTTTTATAATTTATTTTAGGAACACCCCCTTGAAGTCAAATGGTGCTGGATTAAGGCAAGTGGCTGAAGGGGGGCCCTGAGGGTGGGGGGGACCTAAAGACTATATAATACCTGAAAACAAGTTTGTTTGCCTGGCACTATAGTGGTCCTTTAAGAACAATTAATAAATGCAGATGATATTTCCCAACAAATTATTATAAGACAGACTCAGACAGGTTACCACTTACCTGTGTAAGGCTTTTGCTCCAATCTTATCAGCCTGGTCAGCAATCTTTCCCCACAGGGAGAGAATTGGTTCCTTTTCAACAGCTGACAAGGTCGTTTTGAATTGGAGGAATATATAAACTAGGTACAGACAAGTTTGGAAGGCCCCACTGAATGTGTGGTTTCTTGCCATGTTTAAAGAGCCTTGATATTTGGCAAAACAAACTGATAAACTATGTTTGTTTGGCTAATTTATACCTTACACCCATTAATACAACATTAAAATCACCTGTAATTTGTTTTAATCTAGAGATAATCTATATTTCAATTTTATATTAAAGGGACACTCCAGGCACCCAGACCACCTCTGCTCATTGGAGTGGTCTGGGTGCCAACTCCCACTACTCCTAACCCTGCAAGTTTAATTATTGCAGTTTTTTATAAACTGCAATAATTACCTTGCAGGGTTAACTCCACCTCTAGTGGCTGTCTATTAGACAGCCACTAGAGGGAACTTCCTGCTCTATAGCACAGGAAACCTTTGCTAGAGTGTCGCTGGACGTCCTCACGCTGTGTGAGGACCTCCAGCGTCGCTTAAATCCCCATAGGAAAGCATTGAAATTCGTTTTCAATGCTTTCCTATGGGGAGACGTAATGCGCATGCGCGGCATTGTCGCGCATGCGCATTAGGTCTCCTCGGCCAGTGGGCAGAATCAGTTTCGCCCACCGGCCGACGGAAGCACAGGGAGGAGCGGCGCGGAGGAGGAGACAGCGGCGAGGGACATCTCCGCTGCCTCAGGAAAGTGACTGAAGGGGTTTTCACCCCTTCAGTAACTGGGGACTGGGGGGTGGGAGGGAGAGGGACACTCCAGTGCCAGGAAAACGGATTGTTTTCCTGGCACTGGAGTTTCCCTTTATTGATTTACCACATGACATCCCAGTCCAGTTCAATCGGGGCGCAACAAGGGCACACATTGCAAATAAGAAGGATGCATAAAAACATTGTTTCATATCCCTGAATGCATTGAAATACTGAGAAAACCAACCAAATTGAATTATAATTAGCTCTCATGAAATCGAATTAAAGGAAGGGTTTTGCATGAATGAATTAGGGCTGAATGGGTGTAATGTGGGGTTTATTGACTAAACAGTGACCCGGAAAACATGCTACAAAATGCAGGGTTTAATATTAATCTTCTCATTATGTTTAAATTGGGGATCTTTATAAATCAATTTTTTTTAGATAAAGCTATTTTACCCAACAGACAAAAGTGAGAATTCAAAGTGAATTTCAAATGTACAGAAACACTATAGGGTCATAAACACAAACAATGGAATCTGATGGCGCTATATAAATAATAAAATAATAATGTATTCTTGACCCTATTGTGTTTAATCTACGATTTAGGTGGCTGTAGCACTTTTAAATTGTATATTTGAAATAAAGTGTTATCTTTACCCAGGGCCGCCACTGGGTGTGGCAACCATGACGTGTAGCGGCGGAACTGCCGCCGGTGCAGCTGCACCGGGGCCTGTACGCTAATAAGGCCCACTGGGTGGCCCAAGGATTTAGGGCCACCTGATGGGCCCTATATCTTCAGGGGCTCGGTCAGCGCTGTGACCATGCAATAGCGCAACCGGGCCCCTTGAAAAAATTGCAGCCGCAAAGCAGTGCTGGGAGGAAGTGACGGCCGGTCATTTCCTCCCAGCTCCCTCCGCGCAGGAGGGAAGAGAGACAGGGAGCGAGGACAGGAGAGCCACATTGAATCCCATCAATCCCAGCCACCTTCCTGCAAAGAAAAAGTAAGAACAATTAGGTATGTCAGGTAATGTGGTATGTCAGTATGTATGTATGTATGTATATCTGAATGTGCATGTATGTCAGTAAGCATGTGTATGTATGTCAGTATGTCTGTCCGTATGACTGTGTGTATGTCAATATGTATGTATGTATGTATTTCAGTATGTATGTATCTGTATGTACACTGTTCAAAAAAATAAAGGGAACACATAAATAACACATCCTAGATCTGAATGAATTAAATATTCTTCTGAAATACTTATTTCTTTACATAGTTGAATGTGCTGACAACAAAATCACACAAAATGTAAAAAATGGAAATCAAATCTTTCAACCCATGGAGGTCTGGATTTGGAGTCACACTCAAAATTTATGTGGAAAAACACACTACAGGCTGATCCAACTTTGATGTAATGTCCTTAAAACAAGTCAAAATGAGGCTCAGTAGTGTGTGTGGCCTCCACGTGCCTGTATGACCTCCCTACAATGCCTGTGCATGCTCCTGATGAGGTGGCGGATGGTCTCCTGAGGGATCTCCTCCCAGACCTGGACTAAAGCATCTGCCAACTCCTGGACAGTCTGTGGTGCAACGTGACGTTGGTGGATGGAGCGAGACATGATGTCCCAGATGTGCTCAATTGGATTCAGGACTGGGGAACTGGTGGGCCAGTCCATAGCATCAATGCCTTTGTCTTGCAGGAACTGCTGACACACTCCAGCCACATGAGGTCTAGCATTGTCTTGCATTAGAAGGAACCCAGGGCCAATCGCACCAGCATATGGTCTCACAAGGGGTCTGAGGATCTAGTCTCGGTACCTAATGGCAGTCAGGCTACCTCTGGCGAGCACATGGAGGGCTGTGCGGCCCCCCAAAGAAATACCACCCCACACCATTACTGACCCACTGCCAAACCAGTCATACTGGAGGATGTTACAGGCAGCAGAACGTTCTCCACGTTGTGTCCAGACTCTGTCACGTCTGTCACATGTGCTCAGTGTGAATCTGCTTTCATCTGTGAAGAGCACAGGGCACCAGTGGCGAATTTGCCAATCTTGGTGTTCTCTGGCAAATGCCAAACATGCTGCACGGTATTGAGCTGTAAGCACAACCCCCATCTGTGGATGTCGGGCCCTCATACCACCCTCATGGAGTCTGTTTCTGACCATTTGAGCAGACACATGCACATTTGTGGCCTGCTGGAGGTCATTTTGCAGGGCTCTGGCAGTGCTCCTCCTGTTCCTCCTTGCACAAAGGCAGAGGTTGCTGGGTTGTTGCCCTCCTACGGCCTCCTCCATGTCTCCTGATGTACTGGCCTGTCTCCTGGTAGCGTCTCCATGCTCTGGACACTACGCTAACAGTCACAGCAAACCTTTCTGCCACAGCTCGCATTGATGTGCCATCCTGGATGAGCTGCACTACCTGAGCCACTTGTGTGGGTTGTAGGCTCCGTCTCATGCTACCACTAGAGTGAAAGCACCGCCAGCATTCAAAAGTGACCAAAACATCAGCCAGGAAGCATAGGAACTGAGAAGTGGTCTGTGGTCACCACCTGCAGAACCACTCCTTTATTGGGGGTGTATTGCTAATTGCCTATAATTTCCACCTGTTGTCTATCCCATTTGCACAACAGCATGTGAAATTGATTGTCACTCAGTGTTGCTTCCTAAGTGGACAGTTTGATGTCACAAGTGTGATTGACCTGGAGTTACATTGTGTTGTTTAAATGTTCCCTTTATTTTTTTGAGCAGTGTATATATGTATGTATGTGTATTTCAGTATGTATGTATATGTATGTATGTCAGTATGTGTCTGTGTGTGTGTGTATGCATGTATGTCTGTCTGTGTGTATGCATTTATGTGTATATATACTTTTTCTATGTGTATATATGTCAGTATGTATGTATCTGTAAGTATTTGTATGTATTTCAGTATGTATGTATGTATGTATGTATGTAGGTATGTCAGTATGTATGTATGTGTATGTCAGTATGTATGTATGTATGTGTATGCATTTTAGTATGTATGTATGTCAGTATGTCTATGTATATGTCTGTCAGTATACATGTATGTCTGTCAGTATGTAAATATGTATGTGTGTGTATGTATGTCCTTATGCGTGTGTGTGTCTGTATGTATGTTAGTATGTGTCTGTGTGTCACTATGTGTGTCTGTGTGACTGTTTCAGTATGTGTGTCTGTTAGTATGTATATGTGTGTTTGTCAGTATGTGTGTATCTTTGTGTGTGTGTATTTCTGTGGGCGGGGTTTGGAGGTGAAATTTGGGGGCGGGCTTGGAGGCGGGCCCCCGTGGGCCCAGATGTTGTGCAGTGTTACGGGCCCCAAAATTTCTGATTGGGTCCATCATACTGAAAAGTGATTAAAGTTGGAGCAGGCTCTTCTGCTCCCTACTTGTGAGTGGGATTTCATACTTAGATAGTTCACTGCTATAATTTTATACTGTAATACGCTATGTACATATTTATTTTTATCTCATGTACTATCACTGGGAAGGAAGAGGAACATTAAGGGGGGCACTAAGGTACAGGGGAGGGAATAGAAAAGGAACACTGAGAGGTGGGTGGGTGGGAGGAACATTAAGGGAAATGGGGGGACTAAGAGACAGGTAAGGGGGAGAGGAAAACTAAGGGACAGGGGAGGGAGGGGAGAGGAACACTAAGGGACAAGGGAGAGAGGGGAGAGGAACACTAAAAACTAAGGGACAGGGAAAGGAAGGGGAGAGGAACACTAAGGGCAGGGCCGGACTGGCCCACCGGGATACCGGGAAATTTCCCGGTGGGCCGCGGCACCTGGGGCTGGGCTGACAGCCCTTATCATTGCTCAGGCTCCTTTGATCCCGGCCGGCCATGTGTGAGCTATGTGGCCGCACAGAGACCTATGGGAGCAGAGGGAGCCAGGCGGCCGGCACAGCTCACACATGGCCGGTCGGGATCATTTAAAAAAAATATTGTGGCGGGGGCGGAGTCTAGTTTGCGGCGGGGGCGGAGCTTGCTGTGCGGGGGGCGGAGCTTGCTGTGCCACAGGGGCCTGGTTAATGCAGCATGGGAAGCAGGAAGGAGTCCCTGCTTCCCCAACACCCAGTCTCCAGGAGCTCCAAGGGATGTGGAGGTATGAAGCAGGTCAGTGTGTCTGTGTGTGACTGCCTGTGTGTGTGTGTGACTGCCTGTATGTGTGTGACTGCCTGTGTGTGACTGTCTGTGTGTGTGACTGTCTGTGTGTGTGACTGTGTGTGTGTGTGTGACTGTCTGCCTCTGTGTGTGTGACTGTGTGTGTGACTGTCTGCCTCTGTATGTGTGACTGTGTGTGTGTGTGATTGTCTGCCTCTGAGTGTGTGACTGTGTGTGTGTGACTGTCTGCCTGTCTGCGTGTGACTGTCTGCGTGTGTGTGTGTGTATGTGTGACTGTGTGTGTGTGTGTGTGTGTGTGTGACTGTCTGCCTGTGTGTGTGACTGCCTGTGTGTGTGACTGTGTGTATGTGACTGTCTGTGTGTGACTGTCTGCGTGTGTGTGACTGTCTGCCTGTGTGTGTGACGGTCTGCCTGTGTGTGTGGCTGTCTTCCTGTCTCTGTATGTGTGGATGTTTGCCTCGGTGTCAATGACTGTCTGCCTTTGTGTGTGTGCATCTGCTAGTGAGTGAGCAAGCGGGCTTCTGTGTGTGTGTGTGTGTGTGTGTGTGTGCGTGCGTGCGTGTCTGCTAGTGAGGGAGCCTCTGTGTGTGTGCGCCTGCTAGTGAGTTTGTGTGTGTCAGTGAGCTTATCTGCAGTGAATCTGTGTGTTAGTGAGCTCTTCTGTAGGGAGAGTGTGTGCGCATCAGTGAGCTTGTCTGTAGTGAGTGTGTGTGTGTGGGACAGTGAGCTTGTTTGTAGTAAGCTTGTGTGTGTATCAGAGTTTGTCTGTACTCAATTTGTGTGTGTAACCTTGTCTGTGTGTGTCATTGAGATTGTCTGTCAATGAGCCTATTTGTGTGCATCAGTAAGATTGTCTGTGTCTGTGTGTGAGTATACTTTACTGTATAATTTAATTACCCTGAAAGAACTAATATTTTGAATTAGAAGAAACGTATCAATAATATATATATATATATATATATATATATATATATATATATATATATATATATATATATATATGCTGTTGTACCTTGCACTCAGGCTTCAAAGTTGTGTGACCGGGTGAATCACCAGGGCTCCAGTATCCCGGCAATTGAAACAGTTGGCTGCACTCTCAGATTTCCTTAAAACGTAACTTTTACTGAAATATTTAAGAGAAGATCAACGGTTCAGTCCCTCTTGTGGACTTTCATCAGGAAGTCCACACGAGGGACTGAAACGTTGATCTTCTCTTAAATATTTCATTAAAAGTTACGTTCTAAGGAAATCCGAGAGTGCAGCCAACTATTTCAATTGCATATATATATATATATATATACACCCTACATAGCACAATGACTTGTGGGGCTGGCATAGATTTTTTTCCATGGCTGCTTCGTATCCCCAGTCCGGCCCTGACTAAGGGACATTGAGAGAGGGGAGAGGAACACTATAGGAAAGGGAAGAGTAGCACTAATGGACAGGAAGGGGAGATAACCATTAGGGAATGGAAAGGGGAGAGGGCCACTAATGGACATGGAGGGGAGGAGAGAGGAACACTCAGGGACATGGAGGGGAGAGTAGCACACAGGTGGGGCCTGAGTGGGGAGAAAGATTCACACATGGAGAATGAGAAAGTTCACAGAGAGGCTTGGGAGGAAAGCGAAAATAAAGGAATTGGGTGAAAGTTACACAGAGGGGCTGGAGAAGATGACTACTTACACTGGGAGGGCGCCACGGCACTCCTGGCACCAAAACCACTACAGAGCCCTGTAGTAGTTATTGTGCCTATATTGTTTATTTAAATGATCTGCCAGTGCCCCTCCCGAGATTAGCTTCTGGATTCGCCACTGAGTGAGAGCACTGTTAAAGTGCGATTTCTGTGGTACAAGCAAGTCTTATGGCTTGCCTGGTGTGTGCATGTGTGTTTAAAGGACCACTATAGTGCCATGAAAACAAACTCGTTTTCCTGGCACTATAGTGTTAATAGGTGTGCCCCCCCCCCCCCCACCCTCATGGCCCCCCTCCCGCTGGGCTGAAGGGGAACGATGGTGTTAAAAATGTTTAATGCTTTTCTATCGAGCATGTTCGGTTTGTTATGTGCATGTATATTGTATCAATTATCCTATGCAGCACCCATTTGATGTAAGAATGTTCAGGCGAATGCTTCAACTTTCTATACATTTTGCTATTGTTTGCTGCTGCCTGCATACTCCTTAACATGCCCCATTTTGCTTATGCCCGACCCATTCTTCAAAAGATTCTTATATGCCAGTCGTCTCTCTTTAAATGTCTTTCCCTCAAATCCCTCCATAACATTGCTCCCCCTACCTCTCCTCACTTATCTCCCACTACACTCCAATCTGTCCTCTCTTCTCTGTCCACTCCACCTCTCTTACCCAGCCTCCATGTCCATGCATTCCCTTATGATTTATGTTCATTTTCCATTTTAAACCACTATAACATTCCAACATTGGTCTACCATCTCTCTTTCCACAGAATTCAAAGGCATACCTCTTTACTTAAAGATTCTCCATCACCTCCTGACCCAATCCGTCACTTGTCTCTCAGGTCAACATATCTGACCATATCACTCTCCAATTTTTTCCTGATCCCCAGCAGTATGGCCACCACCTTCTATCCAAATTTAAAATCTGGCCATATGAATTAACTAGGTCAATTCCCATCTACAATAACCAATCCCCTTCAATTCCACCTTATCTTCTTTGCATGTACACTTGACCAAGTGTCCCTGCTAACATCTTGTTTCATATCTACCTCTTTGTCTATGTTTTACACTTTACTTAATGTATACTCTTTGAATTCTGTTTTCTGCTCATTCCAAGCATGGTTATTGTAATGCATCGCTTTTAGATACTATCTTCATCAGACTTACTGACTGTTAAGCAGTACTCCTTTTATTGGCACAATCATGAATACATTTCTGTTTTTTAATAATATTATTTCTACCTACAACCTACTGTCTCAATGATTGCAAGCTCACGGGTAGTGCTCTGTTCTCCCTTTTTCCCATTGTGTTTAATTATGTATCCCCTGCTTGTATAATTAGCAATGTTGCAATGTTTTTTTTTCATAAACTGTAAAGTGCTCTGGATAAGAGTGTTGTTTAAGAACTGTAAAATATATAAATATAAGAAGTATCTTTAGGTTGGGACATACCTTTACTACACCACATGGTACTCATTAGAGATGAACTGTTTTCTCAGTAACCAGATTCATCTTTAAAAGTGTGTGTTTGTGTGTGTGTGTGTGTGTGTGTGTGTGCTAGTGTGTTAGAGTGTGTGTGTGTGTGTGTTAGTGTTAGTGTGTGTGTGTTAGTGTTAGAGTGTGTCAGTGAGTGTGTTACTGTGTGTGTCTGTTACTCAGTGTGTGCACACATACATATATACTAGCCACCATATTGTAGCATCCAAAACAAAACAAACAAGAAAAATATGAATTTTGAGATTGTTACATTTTATTTAAAAATGTAATCAAAAAGACCACTTGTCACATTTGCATTCACAGTTTATCTGTATTTGGAAACCAGAACAGCAGAAACTGCAGCGAGGAACTTGTCCCAGGCTGATTGGGCAGTGGGAGTGAATTCAGCTCCAAAGTGAGCAGCCAGAGTGACCTGGATGGAGTGAGACAGCAGCTACAAGAGAAACAAAATAGAATTATATTTAGCTATATATAGTCAGACTACAAAATATCCAACAAATTCAAGTGTCATTCAACAGTAAATTATATTTGCTAATTCTTTACACATTAATGGATATATTGGGACATTCATATTTAACTGCTTTTTTTTAATTTTTTTTTAAATTTTTTTTAAGAATTGTCTTTTCTTTGCCCTACTAACAGACCAAGACACAAAATGTGTTAAACAACACTCATGAGGAATACTGAGTGTCAGCTTTGTTACATTATTGACTACCATCAATACAGGTAAGTTAATAAAGCAAATCCTATCTGTGCTACCATAGAAGAGCAGTATGTAGTCACCCTTACGTTTCATGTCCACTGTATTTGTGTTCTCCCATTATTTGTCCCAACAGATACATTAAAATAGTGGCCATACCTATATATCTATATTTCTATATTTTAACATTAGAATATCGCACAGACAATATTGTTTTAAGTGTGTAAAAATATAGAGCATTCAAAACCTTTGCACTTAGTCATTTATTCAGGAATGGTGGATATTTAGCAAGGAACTGCAAAAATATCTGAGCAGGAAATATATATAATATTACAATGATGTGTAAAGTGGAGAACTACACGCAGAACCTGAACTGTGAAAACATTGTTTGGTGACCCTATTTTTTTGTACAGTGAAAATAGAGATAAATTCTTACCCTGAAGTTGCCAGGGTCAACTCTCAGTTTGTATGCGTGGAGGTCACTGAGGGTAGACAGAGCACCGCTAAGGTCATCCAAGTGGCCGGCAGCACCTCCAATGGCGTTCAAAACTTTTCCACCATGACTGCGGAGATCCTGGGAACCATGGCTCAGGTTGAAATGGCTGAAGTAGGTCTTGGTCTGAGGGTAGCTCAGAAACAGCCTGTTCAAAACAGAAATGTATATATAGATTACTCATTAATATACATTTCTAAGAAAACAGGTTTAAGCAATATAATAGCGTAAGTAGTAAAATTTTCCAATTCATATATTTCCCATACACTACTATTTTTCCAACCCACTGCTCCCATTTCTGTGTAAATTCAACACAATCTTCAATTAATTTACATATAGACTATCCCTAAATATGTCAGAGCTAGGTTAATAAAAGTAACAATTTTGTTTCCATAAACAAATGGTAAAATATATATGTTTTATTTATATATGTATGCAGTTGATAACTTTGAAGCAGCAGATTGTTTATTTTGTTATTGATAATTATACAGTTTATACTTCAAGGAACACTCTAGACTCCAAAGGCTCATCGGCTTTACAAGAAGTCCCCCCAGAACATAGAGAAATTGGCACTTTTCTAAACTAATTTAGGAACACCCCCCCAACATTTAAGTTAATGTGGAAGTGAGATTTTTGATAAAGAAACATTAGTCTAATGCCTCACTATGAGAAGCATCCTGTTTAATGCTGGAGTGTTCATTTACGGAATACAAGGCTGTATTTTATTAGATGTGGAAAGTGAATTACTCTGAGGTTTGTTCCTTAAAGTGTGAATTATGGAGGATCAAAAATAGAACAGCTCACTTTGGAAGTTGCCAGGAAACAGTGGAAACAGCATTCAAATTGCAAATTGGTGCCTCCATCCCTTCCCATGCTTGCATGACTTTTCAGAACAGACACTTTTTCTACATAACCCCATTTAGGTCAAGATAGCTGAGCTGGATTAATAAACAAGTTTCTGTTCTTGGCCTACATGGTCTACTTCTCTTTAATTACTATTTAGTGATTAAAATAGACTATATTTTCTATAAACTTTCCACATATAATATTAAAACAATCTGTACCAAGAACAAGGTCAGAACCTTGTGTCATAGTAGAATATAACTTTTAAATTATGTCAAATGTGTTGGCATTTCATTATTATATTTATCATTATATTGAGTACTATTAAGAGCAATGAAAAAATGCTGCCATTCCCCCACCCAGAAATTGTAAAATAGACTGTCGTGTCAGTCTTACCTTTCCAGAGCCTCTGCGCCAATATCATCAGTGTTGCCAGCTACCTTTCCCCAGATGGAGACAATTGCAGCCTTTTCAGCGTCTGAGAAAGTCATGTTGAATTGGAGGATTAGACACTCTGCAAGTGAGTTTAGAAGTCCCTACTGAATGGTCAGTTTCTTGGCATTTTTAAAGAGAATGAGCATCATAGAAAACTATTGAGAAATATTCTCATTGGCTGATTTTTTGTTTTGTTTCGCCCAAGTTCTTATCTTGAAAACAAAAGTTATTTGTCATGGATTCTCTACAGCTGATAGAAATATTTTCTAATTATCTCAACGTACAGTATGGATGTCGTGTATGGTGTCTATCTCGCCATGACGGTGCAACGTCTTCTACACTGATAAATTGATAAACTGCTTCATCAGCACTGCATGTCTTTGTCTAAAATTAAATTGATTCCAAAACTATTTAGAGATATGTCATACCTTTTTATATTAAAGAAAAGAAAAAGTTACCTGCACTCTCTCCTTAATCCCTATGTATATTTAGACAAATGGAGGTCATTTAGTTACTCCAATGGCCATTGGAGGGAATGCCTGCCTGCCAACGTCAAGGCAGACCCCCCTAAGCGGGTCCTAACACTGACCCTTCAGCCTGCTTCCTTGAGCTTTTGGCAAAGATATCTCTAATGAGACAGAGAGGGGTATTTTTTATATACACCCCTATATACTTATTAACCCTTAATAGGGAACACATGGGATGGGCGGCAGCATTGTAACCAGGCTGTGTGATACAAAGTAAATACAAATACAAAAAGAGAAGTCCTGCGCTCACTCCCATCACCAATGGGCTGGCAGCAAGGACCACAATACACATTACTATATACTGGGGCTGATGTGTATTGTGGTCCTTGCTGCCGGCCCATTGGTGATGGGAGTGAGCGCAGGACTGCTCTTTTTGTATTTGTATATACCTTTTTATATTACCACATCTCAAATTAAATTTAAATGTAAAGGGGATCCTTAATTTTTCTGGGAGTTACACAATTGGATATAACATTGAAATCACTTATAATCTGAGTTTGTTTTGAGATGTTCTATTGTCTTCTAAATTTATATTAAAGATTTAGAGCTGTACAGTTCAATTTGGGTACAAACAGGGCATACATTGCAATAAGAAGGATACATAAAAACATTGTTTCATGTCTTCTCTTCTCTGTATTCTTTATCTATGCTGATTGCAAGCAGTATGCAATTATAGGATAATATAATATATAGTATATACAGGGTAAATAAAACATACAATTATAATCCAACTTCACACCATGTTTGCTAGTCCACCCATTGTAAAGCGCTGCAGAATTTGTTGGCGCTATATAAATAATAATATTCCCTATAAGATTTATCTATTGAGAGAGAAATGATAACTTCGTGGATGCATTAAAATACTCAGAAAAGCACCAAACATGTAATAATTAACTCTCATAAAATTGAATTAAAAGAAGGGCTTTGCATAAATGAAATATTGCTTGCTGGGTTAATTTAGGATTTATTTCCTTAAAATTGAACTGGAAAAAACAAACGGCAAAATCCAGGTTCAGGTAACTGTGTTCTCATTATTTATTGTAATTATAATTTTTTTATATATTTTATAAAGCAATTTTTAACTAAATTTTGCAGTTAACTACAATTTACTGTTTAATCAATGAACCCTTTTATGTAATAAAAGAATTAATGAACATTGCTCTCAAAGAACTAAAAAACTATTAAAAAAAAGAACTATTAAAAAAAAAAAAAAACATGAATAGATATATGTCCTATTACCATATCTGAAAGTATAATTTTAAAGGGGAACTATCTTATTTCTTGGAATTTCACAATTGAATGAAACTTTAAAATCACTTATCTGGGTTAGTCATTTCTTTTAATGAGATGTTCTATTGACTTGTAATGTTATATTAAAGATTTAGAACCATCCAGTTCATTCTGGACACAACCAGGGCACACATTGCAAATAAGAAGGATGCATAAAAATATTGTTTCATTTCTCATCTTTTCTGTATGCTTTCTCTATGCTGATTGCCAGGAATTAAGGACAAAGCTGATAACAAAAACTGGCAAGGTGCTAAGTTGGTGGTGTGCAACTATAGAATAAAATACATATTTGGTAATATAGAGTGAATAAAATAAAAACGTGTAATCCATTGGAAGTGGCAGCTCCCCTTTTAATTTAAAACCTATACAAAATGTATAATTATTTATATATGTATGTATATATATATATATATATATATATATATATATATATATATATATATATATATATATATATTCTAATAGCAAAGCCTGACTATATCTTTTAAGAGACAAAGTATGATTTGCTGGATGCATTAAAATATTGAGAGAAGCATCAAGCATATAATAATAATTAACTTTCATAAAAATGAATTAAAAGAAGGGCTTTGTATGAACTGAATATTGCTGAATGGGTTAAACGTAATGCACTGTATTTTAGGGTTTATTTCCTTAAGAGTGAACTGGAAGAAAAACTTCAAAATGTATGTTCAAATAACAGCATTCTCATTTTTTTTACGTAGTTATTATTTTGGAGAATTTTTATAAATTTTTTTTTAGCTAAAGCTATTTTTACTTACATCTTGCAGTTCACTACAATGTAATGTTTAATCAATGATTCGTTGTGTGTACTGATAGAGTTCATGAACACTGCTCTCAAAGAACACTTTTTTGTAAAAACATGAATTCTGCATTGATTTTTCTTAAAGGACCACTATAGACACCCAGACCACTTTAGCTCAATGAAGTGGTCTGGGTGCCTGGTCCCTTTAGTGTTAACCCTGCAGCTGTAAACATAGCAGTTTCAGATAAACTGCTATGTTTACATTAGGGTTAATCCAGCCTCTAGTGGCTGTCTCATTGACAGCCGCTAGAGGCACTTCTCACTGTGATTTTCAGTGAGAAGACGCTTGCGTTCATAGGAAAGCATTGAGAAATGTGACTGACGTCGAGGACACAGAGGCTCTATACTGCCATAGAGCCTCTGTGCCCGTTAACAGCCCAACCGAGCGACCTCGTTGTGAGATTTTCTCCCCCCTAATGACCTAATAAGGAGGCGTATGGTGCCGGTGCAAGCCGAGCAACCCATATTTACTCGACCATGAGCCAACCGGTGTGACGTCACTTGGGGGTGCTGCCGTCTACCTGCCGGAAGCCAGGAAAGCAGGAGAGCGAGCAGGACGAGGAGCAAACACCACCACTGTTACCAGGATCCCGGGATACCAGCGTTACTTGGTGGGAAATGGCAGTCTGTGATGCAGCTGATCGTCACAACAATCACGATAAGTTAGGAAAGGGGGAGTCCCTTTTAAATGTCCATTACGCCCCTCTCACAACTTCAAGCCAAGCCTTCCAATACCGCAATTATGGAACGACCTCCCACACTTTCAAATCTTCCCCAAGCCTAAAGTCCTTTAAGAGATCCCTCTCTACATACCTCAAAACAGAATGCCCGTGTCATGGTTGATTATATATTTCCTAACTGTTCTATGTTAAATTTTGTGTATTAATATTGTTTTTGTATTTTATTGTACCTTATTGTATCAATGCAATTATTTGTGGACCCAGGACAAAATTGAAAACGAGAGAAATCTCAATGTATCTTTCCTGCTAAAATATTTTATAAACAAATACCGTATATGCTCGAGTATAAGCCGACCCGAATATAAGCTGAGGCCCCTAATTCTACCCCAAAAAACTGGGAAAACGTATTGACTCGAGTATAAGACTAGGGTGGGAAATGCAGCAGCTACTGGTAAATTTAAATTTAAAATAAAATTAGATCCTAAAAAAATTATATTAATTGAATATTTATTTACAGTGTGTGTATATAATGAATGCAGTGTGTGTGTATGAATGCAGTGTGTGTATGAGTGCAGTGTGTGTGTATGAGTGCAGTGTGTGTGTATGAGTGCAGTGTATGTATGAGTGCAGTGTGTGTATGAGTGGAGTGTGTGTGTATGAGTGCAGTGTGTGTATGAGTGCAGTGTGAGTATGAGTGCAGTGTGTGCATGAGTGCAGTGTGTGTATGAGTGCAGTGTGTGTGTGTGTGTGTGTGTGTGTGTGTTGCAGAGCCTTGGTGGGGGGTGGGCATTTTTATTATTTTTTTTGTAATTATTTTAATATTTTTTTTTATTATTTTTTTTATTTTATAAATATTATTTTATTATTATTTTTTTTTTCGTCCCCCCTCCCTGCTTGATTCATGGCAGGGAGGGTGGCTCTCACTCCCTGGTGGTCCAGTGGTATTGGCAGTTCAGTGGTGGGGGGCTGGCAGGAAGCACTTACCTCTCCTGCAGCTCCTGTCAGCTCCCTCCTCCTCCGCGCCGGTCCGGTCAGCTCCCTCTGTCAGCTCACAATGTAAGTCTCACGGCCGCACTGTGACCCCACGGCTCTCGCGAGACTTACACTGGGACCTGACAGGGGAGCTGACCGGACCGGCGCGGAGGAGAAGGGAGCTGACAGGAGCTGCAGGAGAGGTAAGTAAGAGCTTCCTTCCAGCCCCCTCCTACACAGCCCCTTGTCTGTATTATGGCAATGTAAATTGCCATAATACAGACACTGACTCGAGTATAAGACGAGAAATGTGCTGAAAAACTCGTCTTATACTCGAGTATATACGGTAAATAAATATCTATATAATGTCATACTAAGTGTATTTTTATATTAATATATAATATAAAAATACACTTATAATTAAATTACACATTGATATGTAATATATATATATATATATATATATATATATATATAAAACAAAAGCAGAACCTCTTGCACTCCTACTCAATATATATATAACCAGGTGCCAGGTCCCAAATGTATAAAAATCAAAAGAAATATTACCGGCACTCTTGGAGTAAATTCATTCAATTTATTTGTTAGTAGAACCAGTCAACGTTTCAGCTCCCGATCGGAGCTTTCATCAGGACACACAAGGCATAAGACATTGCAAAAAAACAAACTTAAATAAGACATCTCATCCAATAATCACTCACCAAATCAGCTGAAGCTCATCGCTCATCCTGCACGGCGTGTGCCCGGCATAACAGCGCATGTGTCAAAGCAATTCACTCTTCCGTATCACATGATGGAGGGGGGCCATGTATCAACCCAGGAGGCGTCATAGTATCCTAGCAACCTCCGATACAATCGGCAATGGTTGCTACTATGTATACAGCCTCCGGTAGGAGAAAATCTCCTTTCGTAAATGGCTCCACCCACTACACAACGCAACGGACAGTTGCTATGGCAACCGGCTCTAGCCGTGTCAGCAGGAGCAGATGAAAATGAACAGAGCTACAATACAAATTATATTATAGGGAAAGAGGAGCTTCTTGTTAATTTATAGCACCTAAATACCAAATAAATAAATAAATAAATAGATAAACAAGTGAAAACAAATTAAACTAATACTCATACCGTGAAGTCATCACCCAATTTATAAACTGTGCCACTAAAGTCTCATCGTAAGAGCAGCTCTTCTGCTTTCATATGGTGTTTCAAATTCAGTTCTAAATATAATTACATACTACATTACCTAATACAAAATATATATATTTTACCCTACTAAGAATTACTTAGTATATTTCCCCATAGTAAATAAAAGTGAAAAAAATCTTATGACGTGTTAATATTTAAGGAGGGGTTACATATTATTAAATACACACCCTCTCATAAAATGTGATCTAGAGCTTCAAAATGTGATATACAAAATATGAAATTTAAACCAACCCCTACATATCCTAATATTTGTATATACAGCCTTTGGTGAGTGTTAGGTTGCCATCTTTGACCGATTATCAATGCATAAACTGAATTTATAGCTAAATCATAAAAACATTTTTTAGACTTAAAATTACAGAAACAGTTTCTCCACGGGTTCATCGCTAGGGATCATCTTTCCCAGCGAGGTCCCCGTGAGAAAACTTATTTCCTCAAACTCCAATATATTCGAGGGTTATAGTCATACAGTCTTTGTTACGAAATTATAAGAATGATACAAAGGAACATTTTTCATTTAGGCCTTTAGGGGCCACAGTGTCCAACTCCACTATCCAGTAAGTCTCTCTCTGCAAGAGAAGCTTTCCTCGATTTCCCCCTCTTGCTGCCAATGGGATATGATCGAACGCCACACATCGCAAAGCAGAAAGTGGATGTTGCTTTTCCAAGAAATGTCTGGCCACAGCATCAAGCAGACTGAGCAACGTGAATGTGACTGACAGCTGACAGGAGATCTTAATGCTGCCTGTAAGATGCACTGTTGTTGTGCGCAGACAGCATTAAGATTTCCTATCACACTAACCTCACTCAGTCAGCTTCATGCTGTTGTCTCTGTACTTCAGCCAATCTTAACCCCTTAAGACCGGAGGGCGTACTATTACGTCCTTTTAAAAGCGGCTCTAAACGCCGCAGGGCGTAATAGTACGCCCTCTGGTTTTTAGTAACTTACCCGGTCGCCGGCGATCCCACGCCGGCGATCGCGGTTGGGGGGACTCCCAGGGAGCCCCCCCGCGGCACATCTTCCTCCTCCGGTCCCTCCCGGTCATGTGAGAGTGAGGTCCTTGCGAGGACCTCACAATCACATGGCCGGTATAGCTGGCTGCAGCAATGCCAGCAGGGGGACCAACTGTAATGACAGTTGGTCCCCCTGCTGGCTGAAATCAAATAAAATAAATGTTAAATAAGTGTAAAAAAAAAAAATTTATACTTAGATCATATATATATATATTATATATATATGATCTAAGTATATATATACACATATACATACACACACATACACCGTCTAGGTGTATTTTAATATTAATATATATATATATATATAATTATATATATATTAATATCAAATTACACGTAGACTGATATTGATTAAATATATATATAATTATTGTTATATATATTTATAAATAATATAAAAAAAATATGTAAATGCGTAAAAAAATAAAATAAAAAAAATAATTAAAAATAAAATATTAAAAAATATATAGATGTGTTTTATTTCGTTCTAACTGTATTGTGATATTAATATATATATATTTATATCAAAATACACGTAGAACGAAATAATATATATATCTATATACATAAATATATACGTATATATCACTATATATATACCTATATATAAATAAAAATATTAAAAGAAAAATATATATATATATATATACGTATATATACACATATGTATATATATACATATATTAATTCTACACATATATTTATGTAATAATTTTACATAATTAGGTATCCTAATTAATTACAATTAGCGGGACCTGCCTGACCACCCATGCCGAAAGTATAGGGAATTTAATTTGCTAGCACTATATTTAACCCTATAACTTTCCAAGACACCATAAAACCTGTACATGGGGGGTACTGTTTTACTCGGGAGACTTCGCTGAACACAAATATTAGTGTTTCAAAACAGTAAAATGTATTACAACCATGATATCGCCAGTAAAAGTGACGTTTTTTGCATTTTTCACGCACAAACAGCACTTACAGGGACAATATTATTGCTGCAATACTTTTTACTGTTTTGAAACACAAATATTTGTGTTCAGCGAAGTCTCCTGAGTACAACAGTACCCCTCATGTACAGGTTTTATGGTGTTTTCAAAAATTACAGCGTCAAATATAAGGCTTGTGTTTAATTTTTTTCACATTAAAATTCGCCAGATTGCTTACGTTGCCTTTATGACCCTATGGTAGCCCAAGAATGAAAATTACCCCTATGATGGCATACCATTTGCAATAGTAGACAACCAAAGGTATTGCAAATGGGGTATGTCCAGTCTTTTTTAGTAGCCACTTAGTCACAAACACTGGCCAAAATTGGCGTTTTTTGCATTTTTCACACACAAACAAATACGAACGCTAACTTTGGCCAGTGTTTGTGACCAAATGGCTACTAAAAAAGACTGGACATCACTTATTTGCAATACCTTGGGTCGTCTACTATTGCAAATGGCATGCCATTATGGGTGTAAATGTATTTCTTGGGCTACTATACAGTCTCAAAGGCAACGTAACCAATCTGGCGAATTTCAATTTCAAATGTAACACGCTATATTTGACCCTGTAACTTCCCAAAACACCATAAAACCTGTACATAGGGGGTACTGTTTTACACGTGAGACTTTGCTGAATACAAATATGTGTATTTTATTGCAGTAAAAGCAAACAGTATTATGACATTGACAGTTAAAATGTCATGTAGAACGAAAAAAATAAAAAAAAATCTTATTTTCTCCCATTTTTTTCATATTAAATTATGTTTCATAGCTAAATATTTGATATTAAATGAAAGCCCTGTTTTCCCTGAATAAAATGATATATAATAAGGGGGGGTGCATTTAATATGAAAGAGGTGAATTACGGTTGGACAGACATATAGCGCAAATGCCAGGTTTTGTTTACGTTTTGTTTCGTTCACAACTTGTACATTTGGCTGCGGTGTTAAGGGGTTAATTCTACCTACGCTTCGTATGAACAACAGTGCATCTTGAGAGCAGTGCGATGCAGTTTATGGGGAAGCCGTCATAGAGGCGGTGCGGCCAGAACTCTGTATATCAACACGAGGAAAAATCGATAACCAAACAGATATCTATAACCAGTAAATATCTATACCTAACTAAAACTCTATACATCAATACCATTAAATATCTATACCTTACCTAAATACTGTACATTAATACTAGTAAATATTCATACCCAAACAGAACCACAGATGTTCTGACACAATAATATGAACAGCATATTAAACAATCTGCATGTTTACACACAATGCTCTTTGCCATTCTTCACATTTCTTTATACCCTCTCTATGTGTCTTCATCATTCACTGTTAACATTATGTTAACTCACTGGCACCCCCCTCTCCTCTCACACACACTGCCAGTCCCTCCCCCCCCCCCAGACACATACACAATTTCACCCCCCCCCACACACTGTCCCCTGCCTACACACACTGTCAGCCCCTCATACACTGTTACCCCTTACACTCACTGTCAATCAAGACACATACACTCTCACCTCCCCACACACACTGTCACCCCCTTACACACACACTGTCAGCCCCCTACACACACATTATTACACCCCCACACACACAGTCACCCCTGCACACACTGTCAGCTCCCTACACACACTGTTACACCTTACACACACTGTTACACCTTACACACACAAATGCTGTCACCCTTCACACACTGTTAGCCCCCTTCACCCAGCTACACTCAATTACCCCTCCTAATCCTGTCACTCTCACTCCTTCCAACCATACCAAACTCACCTGCCCTCGATCTACCACACTCACCCTAACATATTAATCCCACATAATACTGTCATACTCAATTTACCTCACATTGTCATAGTCACACTCACTCCCCTTCACCCTGCCACAATCACCTTATCATATTAACACTTCCAATCCTGACCTCCAATGTGCCACACTCACCCCAGCTCTGTCACATTAACTCCCCTTCATCATGTCACACATCCTCCTCCAGCCATGTCACACTCACCCTGTCACATTAACCCCCTATAACCTGTCACTCACACCTCCCCTATATATGTTTTTTATTTTTCAGAAGCAGGGAGACTGCCTGTCAGTTTAGATACATGGCAGATGCATGGACGCCTATTGCGTGGGGGCATAATTTGCTGAGGGAGGACTGTCTGGGCTGTCAGGCAGTCCCCCCAGACTAGGAGCAACACCAATCGCCGGCGTGCGAACGGCCGCGATTGGGTAAGAAATAAGGACGGCTCATTTTACTTTATGATGATTCAGGACCATCATCAGTCCTCAAGGGGATGTTTCTGATGACGTTGTGAGTCGTTATCAGTCCTCAAGGGGGTCTTCACTGGGTGCCTTGACCCCTCAAGGCACTCAGCACACAGGTAGAGCCAGAATATTTCCTGGTGGGCTTCCCCTGTCTAGGGCCACAGCGCTAGGAGAGCTGCTCTTGAGCCATCCCCAGCGCCAGGCCGATCCACAAGGCGCCCAAAGGTGGGGGCGCTGAGAGGACGCCCTCGAACCTGTATTAGGTAAAGCAGAGCAGGCACCTGCTTACCTTGATGACAGGTGCCTGCTCTGCCAAAAAATGTCGGTAACTGGAGGAGAGGGGGACGGAGCAGGAAGGCGGCGAGTGAGGCAGCCTTTCACTCCTCCTTCGCATGCCCTCTGTAATGCCGGGAGCCAGAATATGATGTCATTCCGGCCCCGGCACTCTAAACAACACGCTGGAGAATTGAGGAGCTTCCCCACAGTGGACCCCTGCAGGGAGGTGAGTGTTGGAGTGTGTCAGTGAGTGTCTGCCTGTGTGTGAGTTTGTCAGTGAGTGAGTATGTATGTCAGTGAGTGTCTGTGTGTGTGTGTCAGTGAGTGAGTGTATGTCTGTCAGAGAGTGTGTGTTTGTGTGTCTGTCAGTGAGTGTATGTCTGTCTGTCAGCAAGTGTCAGTGTGTGTTTGTCAATGAGTGAGTATGTATGTCAGTGAGTGTGTGTGTGTGTGTCAGTGAGCGAGTTTATGTCTGTGTGTTTGTGTGTATGTGTGTATGTCTGTCAGTGAGTGTACGTATGTCAGTGAGTGTGTGTGTGTGTTTGTGTGTGTGTCTGTCTGTCAATGAGTAAGTGTATGTCAGTGAGTGTGTCTGTCAGCAAGTGAGTGTATGTCTGTTTGTCAGTAAGTGTCTGTGTGTATGTCTGTCAGTGAGTGTGTGAGTGAGTGTGTGTGTGTGTGTGTGTGTGTGTCTGTCTGTCAATGAGTAAGTGTATGTATGTCAGTGAGTGTGTGTGTCTGTCAGTGAGTGAGTGTATGTCTGTCTGTCAGTGAGTGTCTGTGTGTGTGTGTCTGTGAGTGAGTGTATGCATGTCAGCGAGTGAGTGTATGTCTGTCTGTCAGTGAGTGTGTGTTTGTGTGTATGTCTGTTAGTGAGTGTGTGTTTGTCTATCAGTAAGTGTCTGTGTGTGTGTGTCTGTCAGTGAGTGAGTGTGTGTCAGTGAGTGAGTTTTGTGTGTCTGTCAGTGAGTGAGTGTATGTCTATCAGTAAGTGTCTGTGTGTGTGCGTGTGTGTTTGTCAGTAAATGTGTGTGTGTGTGTGTATCAGTCAGTGAGTATGTGTTTCTGCCAGTGTGTGTCTGTCAGTGAGTTAGTGACATGAGGGGGCAGCAAAATGGATCTTTGCCTAGGGCGGTAGAAATCCTTGCACCGGCCCTGGGTAGAGCATAGGAAGACTGCCCGTGGCTTCCGATGCTCTGCTACACTGCCAGGCTCCACTCGGCGGCCCGGCAGTCAGGAGAGATGTTGCAGGATGCCTCAACATCGAGGCATCGCTGCAATATCCTTAGAGCGGCTGGAAGTGATCATGATCGCTTCCAGTGCTCAGATTTGCCTTAAGGACCGTTTCTTGTCGGACGTACCTAGTACGTCCACAGTCCTCATGGGGTTAAGGCAATGATAAGCTGCAAATGTTGGAGGCATGTTAGCCCAGCACTTTCAGACTTTCATTGTCTTCCATGGTTGAAGAGCTTTATAAGAAGGCAATCTAGCAGATTTTACCCAGTAGTGTAACTCCCACTAATTATGGGCAGGTCAGGGAATATCTAACAGTTACATTGTGCATTATGGTTTTTAATGTACAGTACGATGTCACCAACTGCACAGTATTGTCATGGTTCCTGGTTCACTCCTTAGGTGATATCCCTTTATGCAGTACTACTGCTCACCACTCTCCTTGTTTTCTTTACTTCTTGGAACATTGGACACTTCAGCTGGCCCTTGTTAGACACCTTTATAATCTGGCCTCACTCTTCCCTCAGGGTCAGATCGTTGTTTCACTGTTCTTGTGGCAGCTTAGTCTCTGCATTCTGTTTCTTAGTTCCTGTGGCAGCTTAGTCTCTGCATCCTGTTTCCTTGTTCCTGTGTCCTCTTGTCTTGTATCCTGTGTCTTTGATCCTGCATCCTCTGGTCCTGTATCCTGTGACTCTGATTTGCATCCTATGGCTTTGCATCCTGTGACTCCGACCCGGCATCATCTGGTACTGTGTCTCTGTGACTTTGTTCCAGTGACTCTGATCTATATCCTATGGCCTGGTATCCTGTGATTTTGGCCTTACATCCTTTTGGCACTAAATGTATATGCTGCGGCTCTGGACCCGAGTCCTGTTAGTCTTTCATGGTGCCTGCCCAGTCCTGCCCAGTTTACTCCATTTAAAGGGACACTCCAGGCACCCAGACCACTTCTGCTCATTGGAGTGGTCTGGGTGCCAACTCCCACTACCCATAACCCTGCAAGTGTAATTATTGCAGTTTTTCATAAACTGCAATAATTACATTGCAGGGTTAACTCCACCTCTAGTGGCTGTCTACTAGACAGCCACTAGAGGTCACTTCCTAGTTTGTAGCACAGGTTTCCTGTGCTAGAGCGTCGCTGGACGTCCTCACGCTGTGTGAGGACCTCCAGCGTCGCTCAAATCCCCATAGGAAAGCATTGAAATGATTTTTCAATGCTTTCCTAGGGGGAGACGTAATGCGCATGCGTGGCATTTCCGCGCTTGCGCATTAGGTCTCCTCGGCCGGTGAGCGAGATTAGTCTCACCCACCGGCCGACGTAATCACTAGGAGGAGCGTCGCGGAGGCGGAGACAGCGGCGAGGGACATCGCCGCTGTCCCAGGTAAGTCACTGAAGGGGTTTACACCCCTTCAGTAACCGGGGATTGGGGGGTGGGAGGGAGAGGGACCCTCCAGTGCCAGAAAAACTGATCGTTTTTCTGGCACTGGAGTTTTCCTTTAACCTACAAGACTGTCCTTGATACTCTGTCTGCACCTCCTGTGCTAGACCTAGGTCTACGTATATTTTGTATTTGCATTGTATTACTGTAAATTGTTTGGCTATCTAGTGTCATTTTGTTTATTTCATAATATACTTATTTGTACATTCTTATTCCTTGTGTTTGTCATTTCTCTCTGCATATTGGATTCCTGCACTTAAAGGGATATTGCTGTCTCAAAGCAGCACCCCTTCCTAACCCTGACAAGTATTGGATTGAAAACATGATCTGTCCAATTAAATATTAGCAAATTATGTTAAAGTAATGCAATGAATGTAATCTTTAGATAGTGTGTTGTGTGCATTGTATGTTGTTTATTGTATCTATTCACCCAAGCACCATAAATTTAATTTTTATATTATTTTAATATATATAATAAAGTATGTTCAGGTTGGCATTCCTCTACTCCACACAGGACTTATTAGAGATGGCCTGTTTTCTCATCGAGCAGACTTATCTTATAAGGATAGTTATTGTGATGTACTTTGGAACAAGGTCTATATATGGCTATATTTTGTAACAATTAAAAATTTATTTTATGTAAGACAGGTGTAATTTGCTGAATTATGTATTTTGTATCAGTTGGTCTGAGCAGCACCCTTTTTAATGATGTACACACACACACACACACACACACACACACACAGGTGAATTCAGTTTCAAGCGAATTGTGATGTCCAAATTTGAGATTTGACGACCGCCATATGACCTATTTACTAAACGAAAAATGAAGTTGTTTCATTTGTTTTGTAATTTGGAGTTCCATACATGCCACCAAAACATGATTTATGGTTAGGGGGACAGTCTCTTAATGTTGATTTTATTCTCAAATTAAATTAAGTTACCAACAGAAGGAAAAAAAAGGTGGAGCAGTAATTTTTTTTATATATTTATATATTATACATTTAATCAATATGTAATATGTAAATGTGTATTGTTTTTGCTCAATCTTTTTTGCACTCTGTTGGTTACTTAGTTCTCACTCGATCTATGAACCATATGGCATAAAATTCAATGCACTGCAAAATATTTACAAACAATGTAAATATTTTGCAGTGCACTAATAGGCACATTTTGTGTCATTTTGTTTAATCTAAATTTATTTTCTTGAAACAAATGAACCCAATTTGAAATCGACTCGGACAAATACATTTTTTTTTCTGTGCACAAATCTTTACATAACCAAATAACAAAATTATAAAATGCAAAACAAAACCAACACAAGAAAATTCTTAGTTTTGAGATTGCTACATTTTATTAAAAATTTAATCAGATAGACCACTTGTCACATCTGCATTCTCGGTTTATCTGTACTTGGAAACCAGAACAGTAGAAACTGCAGCGAGGAACTTGTCCCAGGCTGATTGGGCAGTGGGAGTGAATTCAGCTCCAAAGTGAGCAGCCAGAGTGACCTGGATGGAGTGAGACAGCAGCTACAAGAGAAACAAAATGAGAATTATATTTAGACACTCTCAATCAAGCTGCAAAATATCAAGGGAAATGTAATTCAATAATATATTATATTTGCAGAAGGTCTGGATTCATTACAAATTAATGGATATTTGGGACATTCATGCCTAAGTGTTTTTTTTTTGTTTGTTTGTTTATTTTATAGAAATGTCTTTTCTTTGCCCTACTAACAAACCAGAATGCTTAAATATCACTAATGAAGAATATAAAATGCCATTTTTGGTACATTATTGAATATTAGTACATGTAAGATAATTTATCATTTTCATTTAATCACTATACTTCTATATGTTTTGTCATAGAAGAACATATATGCCATCACTCTTAATTTTAACATCCTTTGCTTTTGTGTGATGTGTAAAGATAAGTTTGTGTACTGTGCCTGAACCGCATTTTGTCCATCAGCATTGTGGGAGAACTGCAATTCACTTACTAGTGGCAATCCATGACCACAGTTCTAAAGTTCTAAAGAGCAATATCTTTAAACCGGTATTTCTCAAAGAATACATCACTAAAGTCTGAAAAAGAGTCACATTGTCGTGTAAAGTGGATAACTAGAGGCAGAACCTGAATCATATACTATTTGTTTCCTTTTTTTATCTTTTTTTTTTTTTTGGTAATCCGATTTTACTGCACATTGAAAATATTGATATATTCTTACCCTGAAGTTGCCAGGGTCAACTCTCAGTTTGTATGCGTGGAGGTCACTGAGGGTAGACAGAGCACCGCTAAGATCATCCAAGTGTCCGGCAGCACCTCCAATAGCGTTCAAAACTTTTCCACCATGACTGCGGAGATCCTTGGAACCATGGCTCAGGTTGAAATGGCTGAAGTAGGTCTTGGTCTGAGGGTAGCTCAGAAACAGCCTGTTCAAAATAGATACATGTATATGAATCACTCAATAATATGCATTTTTAAGAAAACACGTTAGAACAACGTAAATGTGTTTTCCTATGAAACAAGCTAAAGAGTTAATAAGGATGTCTAATCAAACAATAATAAAAAGACAAGGAAACATCAACATGTAGTCAAAATAGCCTAACTAGGACAATTTATAGCTCATATTTTCCCACCCCCTACCATTTTGCCATTTCTGTGTAAATTCAACAATCCCCTATTCACATCTACCTTATCTCCAAATATGGCAGAACTTGATTCATAAAGGTAACAATTTAGTTTCCATAAGCAAACAGCAAATTATTTGTATAGTAATAAATATTTCTATGTTTATGTAGTCCATAACTTTGATACAGCAGATTATTTACTTACTAATAATTATTCGGGAGGTTTCTTGGCTCTTAGTGTGGTAAAGAAACACTCCAAATATTAAAACCGGTAAAAAATATATATATATATTGTTTTTTAATGTTGGAGTGTTACCTTTAGGGAATACAAGGTTATATTTAATAAGAAAAGTTAATTACGTTGAGGTTTATTCATTAAATTGGGATTTTGGAGGTTTAAAAAGAGAATTGCTCACTTTGGAAGTCATGTTTAAATTGAACATGCTTAAAAGTGGTCTAAACTACTAAACATTGGGCAATCACCATGGAAACCAGTGGCATTAGTGACTCTCTTCTTCATGTCAGTCTTACCTTTCCAAAGCCTCTGCTCCAAGGTCATCAGTGTTGCCAGCTACCTTTCCCCAGATGGAGACAATTGCAGCCTTTTCAGCGTCTGAGAAAGTCATGTTGGATCAAAGGATTAGACACTCTGCAAGTGAGTTTGAAAGTCCCTACTGAACTGTCACTTTCTTGGCATTTTTAAAGAGAATTGAAGTCAGGGTAACAACCGATAAAATATTTCCATTGGCTAATTTTTTGGGTTGCACCCCAATTCTTATCTTGGAAACAAAAGTTATTTGTCAGGAATTCTATACTGCTGATATGAATATTTTCTCATTATCTTAACATACAGTATTTAGTATACAGTACCTATCTTCATATGACGGTGCAAAGTCTTCAATACTGATAATAATTGATAAACTGCCTCAACAGCATTGCGAGTCTTTTTCTACATTTAAGTTAATTCCAAAATGATTTGGAACAGAGACATGTCATACCTTTTTATAATACCACATTACGTGCTATATTTTTAAGAGGGAACTATCATTCTTCTCACAATTACACCAATTAATTAAAGATTGATTGCTGGGATGTATTCACATACTCTGCCCTGCATATACTCACTGAAGCACACACAGATACACACACTGACACATACATTCACACACACACTGACAAACACAGATACACACTGACTCATACACATACAGATACACACACACTTACACACAGATACACACTGACTCATACACATACAGATACACACACACTTACACACAGGTACACACTGACTCACACACACACACATATACACACACACTTACACACTGACTCACACACACATAAACACAGACTCAAAAGCACACATATATGTATGGAATGGTGTATATATATTTAATATTGATATGCATCTAGTTATATCATTACATATAATGTAGACATGACATTTCTACAAGGTGAACAGAAATGGAAGGGTTACATTTTAAATTAGCACAAACAACATATGCATGTCAATCAAAATGTAAAGAAGACATAGGACAAAGACACATGTTTCCTGTCAATCAAAGAGTCAACAATACGTCTTTAAAATCCTACTTTTAACTCTTTGGAGCTAATCATAGACAGTGCTAATAAAGTGTCTGCTGACTATAGCTGTACAGCACATTACATCATATGTTATGGTACTTTTTAGCAGTAAACCAAAATGTTTAAATGTCTATCTGTTCCTGTCCAAATTAATAAAATTGAATTGCGTATATACGCTGAAGTAATTAAGTCTGACACACAAGGTTCAGGTTAAAAAAACTTCGAGAAAATTTATTGGCAAGTGATTAAAAAGCGGGCGCGCAGGCCCTTTTAAGAGGCATTTTACGTCATCATTGATTATTAGAATATCAGCAAATAAACATCATTAATTGGATTAATTGTTAAGTGTCGGGATTAGTGTCCACCTATCAATATTATTAATTGGCTCAAAAACTAAGTGGTTAGTCCCGTGCCCACCCACCAAGAGGTGGGATTGTTCTGGACACGGGTGGGGACAAGGGGGTCTTGAGCGTCATTTTACACGGTCGGTGATCTCAGGCCTCGTGGCCAGGTGCAAGGTCTCTTATGAATAGAACATTTCATTACTACTGTGTTCTCATGGCCTTCAAATTATACTATGTTGCAAGTTAAGGAAAAGTCAGCAATTCCTGTGTTAATCATGTCTTTGTTAGAACATACAGTCTTTGTCTTATTGTATTAGATGTGCTGGGAAATTCTGTCAAGTAAGGTAGTTTTAAAATGAACAAGTTAGGTTATGAGGACAAAATGGAGGAATGAAGAAGTCAGGTTAGGAGGACAAAATGGAGGATTCACAATATGAGGTTAAAATGGAGTTAGTGCAATAATTGAATATAAGTACAATAAGGATTTTTTTTAAATAATCCCACATCAGTCCCCCCTATGAAATGTTAGATTCTAAGAGATAAAACTTTATTAAATTAGTACCAGGAAGACGTGTTAACCCAAAGGCGCAGAAACCCCGTGACCGCTAGCTAGGTGTTAATGCAAAGTGCAAGACTGTCCCTAGATCTGACCCTGATAGGCTAACTCATCCGTCAGCATGGCTCTCGAACACTTCACACCCATGGGTGTCCCATGGCAGCTAACCCACCACTTCTCCACACGGGGCCTTTACCATTCACTGACAGATGCTGTCCCTAAGCTGGTCCCTTCCTAGAATTCCTGCACTTTATCAACAAAAGGGATTGTTTGCAGCGGTATACAGGGTGAGTTGATATCTTGGAAATCTTGGTCATCAACTTCGAGATGAGTGAAAGTGGGTGCCGCTTGGTCTTCATGAGGGATTTTCTCAGACATGGGAGGATACAACAAAAGAGAAGAGCAAAGATAAAAAGAAAAATTAGTATTGCCATACCAATATGCATTAAAGCCTTTTGCCATCCTGTCATCCAACCAAACCATCTTTCCCAGGGATCTTTTATCCCAGAATTCCTTTTTAACTCTTCAGACAGGTCATTTAATTTTTCTATGGCTAAGGTAACTTTACCATTAGGGCCAGTATTCTCTGGGATATAGGTACAACATGTCATGGTGTCAGGTAAAATTTTACAAACCCCTCCTTTTTCGGCTAAGATCATATCTAAGGCCATTCTATTCTGGAAAGCCATTTGGGATGTGGCCTGCAACTGTTCGGCCAACCCCTGGAGGGCATCTCTGGTATAATTAACAAAACGTTGTTGATTATAATAAATGTAATTTATCCAATTTAAATTCTTGTTTGTGGTAACTATGGCAAAAAGTGATTCAAATCCTGCAGCAACTTCATCTCTTGCTTTAAACTCATTGGGCACCCCCCTAGGCACTCCAATGGCATCAATATAAACATGAGGATCAAAACTTCCTTTCACTGGGGCGTCACGCTTAACCTTAGTGTGCCTGGACTCATGGGTGACGAGGTGTGTGTCAGAGATGATATGTATAGGCATAATGGCTTTTGCCAGAGTACACTCCCCCCACCACTCTTTGTCCATTCTGGATCTTAGCTGTAAATCCCCACACAACCAGTAAATATCCCCTAATGACCTGGTGTGAAACTGCAACAAGTTCATAGAGACATTTCTGTAGGTAGCACAATACCCCTTAGAGAAGTTACCCAAGAATTTACCAATTCCATCATAATTAGCATAACAAGTGTAATTACCTTTATACACGGTAATACCATCTGGGGGTTTGACATCCTTGGTTAGGAGGGGATACTCCTTTGTCCATGCTATACATATGGACCTGTTAAAATCATAGTGATAGGCAAAAAGGCTTAAAACACATTCTTCTATATCTACTGGCAGGATTAAAGGCACAGTACCCAGGTGAGGCCGGGCACCGCCACACACATAGCATGCGGTTTTGTTATGCTTATTAGCATTGTATTTCATCCATTCTAACCATAGGTTAACATCATTAAAACCTGTTTCAGCGGCCATGGTATCTTCAAAGGTGGGGTTAGCAATGGCCATCATGTCTTGAAAGGTCTGGATATGAGGTTTTAATGGGTTAGGGACCATATGGGTGCCCCCTTGCCACTCAGAAGAGTTGCACATATCTTTGAGGTAGAAATGCCCTAATTTACGGTAGGAACCCTTTTTCCAATACATTCCCATCACATACTGGTCTGCATCCGTGGGGCTTGGATGCTCAATGTTAAGGATTAATTTCATTGGTGTACCCCCCCCAGGCTTTCTCAAAGTCATTCTCTGGAGAAGGGATCTACCATGATCATCTACTTTAGATAAGGCACTTTTTGGTTTGTAACCCCAGGCAGGCCCGGCATTCCATCCCGCCGCCCCCCAATGGTCACAATTGTGCCCCCATTGCTTGTCAACTACACAAACATATGGGTCTTTTGAATGAGGGATATCTCTATAGATACTCTGGATTTGTGAGGTGGGAAATGGGCATTCTACAATATCACAATAGTCAAAGGTATAAGTAGCCACATGGGTGCATGATGAATTGTACCAGAAGGTATACCCACTAATATCTTTGGTGATGGCTACTTGCTGGGCCTTTATTAGGCTAATTAGGGAGAAGGTGTACCAGAGGTACATGTTTGTACGGTATTTGCTTCCTCCGGGGCAGGAGACTTCTTGCAGTGGGAAGCGTGGATCCAATGTGGCCTGCCGGCCAGTTTGACGGAGGTTGCGGTAATCAGGAGAACTTGGAATGGACCGTCAAATCTTGGTTCCAGGGTATTTTTCCGTACAAACTTCTTGACCAGAACCCAATCTCCGGGGAGCAGGTTATGGGTACCTGTATCCAAATCGGGATCTGGAATTGAAGAGAAAACTTGGGCATGTATTTTGTTTAAGGCACTTGCAAGTTCAGTTACATAGTCTACTAAAACATCTGATTGGAGCTGCAACTGCTGCGGATAATAACAACCTAGTCTGGGTGCTGTCCCAAATAGAATCTCATATGGGGACAGTGAATGCTTCCCTCTAGGTGTGTGCCTAACACTAAATAAAGCTATTGGCAGGCTTTCTGGCCAGGGCATCTTTGTTTCTTGTGACATTTTTAGCATTCTGGTTTTTAAAGTGCCATTCATGCGCTCCACTTTACCACTACTTTGTGGGTGGTAAGGGGTGTGGAAGGCTAGAGTCACCCCTAGAGCAGTCCAAATTTCTTTAGTCACTGTTGCTGTAAAGGCTGGGCCTTGATCACTCTCAATGACTTCTGGAAGTCCGAATCTACATACAATATCTGTAAGTAGGCGCTTTGCGGTTGTTTTTGCAGTGATATTGGCCACTGGGTAGGCTTCTGGCCAGCCTGAGAACATGTCCACTATAACTAGTGCATATTCATGGGGCCCACTCTTGGGCATTTGGATGTGGTCAATTTGAATTCTCTGAAAGGGGTACATGGGCTTCGCCAGGTGTTTTGCAGGCACCTTGATTGGTTTTCCTGGATTGCATTTTGCACAAATGACACAGGCCTTGCAGAAGCTATTGATCAATGTTGTAATTCCAGGTGCTTCATAATACTTCTGTATGAGGGCGGCCATCAATTCTTTTGACAGGTGTGCAGGCCCATGTGCCCATTGGACAACTGCTGGATACAATTTTCTGGGAAGACAAAATTTGAAGTTGTTGTAATATACTCCGTCCTTTTGGACAGCTCCTTTCTTTTTCCATTTCTGGATTTCTTCAGGAGTGACTGCAGCTTGCTGTTCTCGCAAAATTCGCAAATCAGTAGGAAGAGTTTGTAGAGAAAAAATAGGAACTTCTTCTTCTTCTTATAAGAATAAAAAGGTATAAACAATATACCGGCAAGTGGAGCGCTATAATGAATATTAATATAAATAATGAGGGGGTATACTCACCCCTCCAACATAGTGATACAATGTGTCCAAATGTACATACAAAGTAAAACAACAAAAAGAGAGAATATAGTGCAGATGGTTTACAAAAATAAAAAATGAATAATAGTAGCAATTGGTTGAAACCACTCACGTGGGTTGGAGCCTATAAGCTATTGGCTCCGTAAGTGACTCCTTTTTGCTCTTGAGGCAGCAACACACCCCTTTATTCCAAACGATGTTCTCCCGAAGATATGGAACAAGCAGAGAGAGAGAACCTCATAGGTGGTATTGTACAGATAGTGTATACAAAATAGTGAGATAGTAATTGTTATGCTCACCTTAGACAGAGCCTTGAATTCCTGGCTCTGAGGTTTGTTGGCAATATGCTAATTTATTGGGATAGCATTCCCCACATAGTGTTCCTGGAGGCTAGAAAGGACTATATGGACTGATATAAAAAAATATCGATTTATTGTAGAGATAAAAAATAATAAAAACAATATTAAGACTTCTCAAAAGCATATAAGCTAAAAGGTAGAAAGTCCAAGTATAAAAGTCCAAAACTCCAGCTAAACGCGTTTCACTCTTGTATGAGCTTCCTCAGTAGCCATACAAGAGTGAAACTCAGTAGCCATACAAGAGTGAAACGCGTTTAGCTGGAGTTTTGGACTTTTATACTTGGACTTTCTACCTTTTAGCTTATATGCTTTTGAGAAGTCTTAATATTGTTTTTATTATTTTTTATCTCTACAATAAATCGATATTTTTTTATATCAGTCCATATAGTCCTTTCTAGCCTCCAGGAACACTATGTGGGGAATGCTATCCCAATAAATTAGCATATTGCCAACAAACCTCAGAGCCAAGAATTCAAGGCTCTGTCTAAGGTGAGCATAACAATTACTATCTCACTATTTTGTATACACTATCTGTACAATACCACCTATGAGGTCCTCTCTCTCTGCTTGTTCCATATCTTCGGGAGAACATCGTTTGGAATAAAGGGGTGTGTTGCTGCCTCAAGAGCAAAAAGGAGTCACTTACGGAGCCAATAGCTTATAGGCTCCAACCCACGTGAGTGGTTTCAACCAATTGCTACTATTATTCATTTTTGATTTTTGTAAACCATCTGCACTATATTCTCTCTTTTTGTTGTTTTACTTTGTATGTACATTTGGACACATTGTATCACTATGTTGGAGGGGTGAGTATACCCCCTCATTATTTATATTAATATTCATTATAGCGCTCCACTTGCCGGTATATTGTTTATACCTTTTTATTCTTATATTTTGCACTTTATTGTGGATTAAGGTATTCCACTTTTTGTGTTGAGCTGCTTTTATTCAGGCACTTTAGTATATCACTCACTATCTCAGTAAGGGATAGTTATTGTTTTCTCTCTGTGTTCTTCTTCTTCTTGTCCGGACACTTCTTCATCCAGTTCCTGCAGATCCCTGGCCGCTAGCTTAGCAGCCTGATCAGCCAAATGGTTGCCCTTTGCTTCATCTGAATCCAATTTCCCATGGGCCTTGACTTTCAAAACGGCCACTTCTTTAGGGAGTAGGAGGGCATCCATTAGCTCCTTGATTGCAGTGCTGTGTTTGACTGGTGTACCGGCGGTGGTAAGAAATCCTCTTGTCTTCCAAATTAGGCCGAAGTCATGTGCCACACCCAGAGCATATCTTGAATCTGTATAGATGTTGGCACGTTTTCCTTCGGAAATTTTGCATGCTGAAGTCAGAGCCTGTAATTCAGCTTCTTGCGCAGACATTGCGGGTGGTAAAGATGATGATTTGATAACTTCATCTGTTGTGGTTACGGCATATCCTGTATGGTATCTTCCTTCTTCATCAGCATATCTTGAACCGTCCACAAACAGGGTAAAATCTGGATCTGGTAATGGATTCTCATGTACAGTTGGTAAGTGCACTGTTTCCATTTTCATCTGTTCGAAACAGTCATGAGGTGTTTCTGGGTCATAATCATTCTTTATGACCAGATCTTGAAATTCCTTTTCCAGGAAATGGCGTGGCCATGCTTCTAGAAGGTCAGTTGTTGGGTATTTGGCAATACCATTTTCCTGTAGCTGTTCTTCATCCATGGTGGCCCATAGCTTTGCCATGGGCCCAAGATCCTTCCATGACCTTGTCTTCAACTTGGTAACAGGAATATGTGGGATAGCGGTATCCCAATGGCGGTAGAGGTAGTTAAGTTGTTGAGGTAGTTGGACCAAGACCATGCTATTGCCTTCAGAATCACAATAGAAATCTTGAGCAGAGAGCTTCACATCAGTCCAGTGGTAAAGCTCATCTTCATAGCAAGGTTCGGGAGTAATGTTTGGTTTGTACCACATGGTACAGAAGGCGTAATCTGGGCCTTCACAGAGAGGATTCTCATTTTCTTGAAATGTCAAATGTGGGTGCATGATCTTCTTGATACACCCACAGAGCAGGTAAATGTAGGTCTCATCCGTGATGAATCCATAGTAGATACCCCCCTCAGGGAGTGGAAGAAGAGTGGATGGATTAAGCACGTGACATCTCTGGATGGAAATGTTGTCAGGCAAAAGAAGATGACACTGTAGGCGCAGGTGTCTGGCTGGAGACACGTGCTTGAGCTGGACTTGGTTGATGATGGCAGAAATGTCATGAGGGGCCAAAACAACCAGAGGGTGGCCAAGGACCAGGTCTGAGGTTCTTTCTATGAGCTCTCTTGCAGCAAAAACGGCCCTGAGACAGGAAGGGGTCCCTCTGGCCACAATGTCCAGTTGACATGAGAAATATCCAATAGGCCTCTGGCGGCCTCTTAAGTCATTAGTTTGGGTGAGAACTCCTGTTGCATGGCCTTGTCTTTCAGAGACAAATAATTTGAAAGGTTTGGTGTAGTCAGGTAGGCCCAAGGCAGGAGCAGAAGCAATGGCACGTTTGAGAGCATTGAAATTGTCCAGAGCTTCATTGGTCAAACAGAATGGGTCAGATTTAAGTGCATCATAGAGAGGTTGCATAAGCAGAGAGGCTTCTGGGATCCATGCTCTGCAGTAGGAAATGAGGCCTAGGAAGGCATGAAGAGACTTTGAAGTCCTTGGAGGTGGAATGTCCAGTACAGCTCTTACCCGGTCCCGAGTAAGATGTATGGTGCCTTGGGATAGGCAATGTCCAAGGAAAATCACTGAAGATTGGCAGAATTGCAGCTTGATGAGTGAAGCTTTGCATCCTTGTTCTGCCAAATAGGAAAGAAGACTAATTGAACACTTTTCAGTAGTGGGTATATCATCTCCACAGAGCAGTAAATCATCCACATACTGGAGCAAAACAACTTCTGGGTGCTCAGCTTGCCATGGGTCAAGGATGGTACCCATGGCCTTTGCAAATTGACTTGGAGAATTTTGTGCCCCTTGGGGCATGACAGTCCAGGTATACTGTTGCATCTCATGAGTGAAAGCAAACAGGTATTGACAGGATGGGTCCAGTGGGACACTGAAAAAGGCATTGGCCAGGTCAATGACTGTGAAAAATTTTGCAGATGGTGGGACTCCAGAGAGCAGAGTATGTGGATTTGGTACAAGAGGGGTGTCCAGGACGGTAGCTTCATTGACAGCACGGAGATCCTGGACCATCCTGTACTTCTCTGGCTCACCTTTTGGAGTTTTCTTTTTCACAGGAAATAATGGGGTGTTGCATTCAGATTTACATTTTACCAGGGCACCCTTCTCTAAGAGTGCCTTGATGTGGATAGAAATGGCAGCAGCCTGTGCTGGTTTTAATGGATATTGTGGCTTTCTTGGTAACTTAGCTCCTGGAATAAGCTTTACCACCACAGGGGGAACATTTAGGTGACCTATGTCCTCTGGGCCTGAGGACCATAACTTGGCGGGCACCTGTGTTTTTAATACCTCTGGGAAATTGGACCTTAATTCTGCTGCTTCCTCACGGGGCTTTTCTAAATGCAGCATCAGAGGCAAGGAGCACAGGGCTGAGGTGTCTGATTCAGATAGAGGTGTAGACATTTCTACCTGGCCGTCTGGGGTGAAGGTGATGGATGCTTGCAGGCGTGAGAGAACATCAGCACCTAACAGGTTAATTGGGCATGTGGAGGATACTACAAAGCGAGCAAGCAGGCTAGAGCCAACTCGTAGTGGAGTTGTTAAAGGGCTATGTCTCGGCTGGCCATCCACTCCAACACAAGAGACATCAATATTTGACAGGAAGGATGGGTCTGGCAGGTCTTGTTCTCGCAGAACACTACGGGCTGCACCTGTGTCAACTAGAAATGTGGTAGGGTGGCCTTCAATGGGCAAAGTCACTGTGGCAAGTGGCCCCCCCTTATCCCCTGTAGACACTGCCATGACAGGGGTTACGGACACAGGCTTGCCAATTTCCTATTCATCGGGTTCCTCAACTATTGGAACCTGTTTGGTGGCTTTGGGAGCTGGGGCAGGCTTGGATGGTTTTCTGGGCTCCCTTGGCTCCTTTTTTGGTTCTGGACAGTCACTTCTAAAGTGCCCCTTTGCTCCACAATTAAAGCAATGTCCCCCCTCCTCCGGTCTGGTACCTCTTGGGACTGGGGTGGAGCGGGATACCATGAGAGGAGCTGAAGTGGGTCTTCTTGGGGTCTGAGCAGATTCCAAACCTCTAGCAACTAAAAGCAGGGTATCCAGGGGAACAACCTTATATTCAGGGCGTGCAGCAATGATTCCCTTGCGTATAGAGTCTTTAACACCTTGGACAAACGCACCTGACAGCATTTGTGAATGAATCTTGTCAGTAAGATCAAACCCCAAATCTGTAAACATTTGATACAGTCTTGCATGAAACCTTTCCACTGATTCTCCTTTATCTTGAATAACATCAGTAAGGCCAGCAGCCTGATCTGCAAGTTTGTCCTTAGCCCATTCTCTTAATTGGTTGCAAAAGGTTACCCCGGAGGGGTAATCAACATCACTGGAAAGCAGATCTGTACTGAGGTGACGGGCCATGCTCGGCCAATATGCATCCCCTGCTTTAATGGCACAAATGCTCAGTAAATCACGCCATGCGGCGGAATAAGTCTTTTGAATTTGAACTATCCCTCGGTAAAAAGGCATAGGCTGTTTTTCTGGGTCAGGGAGCGATTTCATTAATGCACTAGCTTGAGTGGGGTTAAAAGCAACATACTTAGGAGGGGCCCGTTCTCCCCGACCCTTGTGTCCAAAGGGAACATTGATAGAACGATGAGCTGAGGCTCCTGCAGCGGCTCCTACAGCCTCCAATGAGTCCTGGGATACCCTATCCTCCTCTTCCTCATCTAATTCTATGATCTGGGCTCTCTTGCGTGCAGGGCCCGGGTGAGGTGACAGGACCGGGGGATGCGAGGGGGTCCCAGATGCAGGGGAGGTTAGCGGGTCATAACCAGATAGGTAGTCACCGGGGATTACCGGCATCAGGGTTGTACTGGGGGCCGCCATATTGGTGGCCGGAAAAGGAACTGCATTAGGATTAAGGGAAGAATTGGCGGCCATGTTGGATGTGGGCACATCCGGGGCAGACTGTGCCGGACTGGGCATGACCGGAACCTGGGGAGTGGCTTGGGGAAGGGGTTGTGGGTAGCCGGGATAGGGCAGGGCCATGGGATATGGGAAGGGGTAGGGCCAGGCTGGGGAGGGGAGGAGAGTAGGGTGGGTATTTACATTTAAGGAGGTGGGGTATTGGACTGGGGTGGAGACGGGAGGGGATGGAGAGGGATTGGTAGAGGTGGGTGCAGAAGGAGGAGCCGGGGCAAGGGTGGAGGAGGTGGTTAGCTGGGCGGATGAAGAGGGGAGGGGATTATTAACGGAGAGAGAATGCAGGGAAGGAATGGCAGATGAAATGTTAGGGGTAGGTACAGCAGGTAGCGTAGGGATGGATGAGGATGATGGGAATGTTAGAGACGGGGAAGGGGAAAAGAAAGATCCATCAGAATTCAGGACCGGGCAGACAGGGGAGGTGATGGGATGGGTTTTGGGAGGATTGGGAGTGGGGAACATAGTCAGCTGGCTATCACCTATTGCTGACTGAACCTTGGGGATAGACATTCCCTGGGCGCCATTTTGGGGCGCTGGCTGAGGGTAAACCCCAGCAACACAATTATTATGATACACAAACAATTTTACACCTTTGTGATTTATTTCTTCTTCAACCCAACCTTCTAGCTGAAAAGCCTTCGCTACTCTGTACCATGCTTCAGCAGTCTTTAATAAACCATTATCTGTAAGCTTGCCTTTCTTTTCTGTCAGTAACCTACGCCAACTTTCTGGTTGCAATCTTCCACATGTTGGTACAGCAATTTTACATACTTTTGCAATCTTTTCAACACCTTTAACCATCTCCTCGCCCTCTCTGTCCTCAACTAAATCACATGCTAACCAGCCCTTACTGGGCTTGCTTAAATCCTGCCCCATAATCCCTTTTCCCCTATACCAGCGTCCTAGATATAGGGATGGAGAAGGAAAACTGAACAGGAACGTCTACAATGCTCGACTGCCACCTGAGAACCGTGGGACTTTCTCAGGTGCGTCTTCCCAAAACGTAGACTAGTCACTGAATCCGCCTACCCGGGGTGGTAGACACGGATTGGAGCGAGGTGAGAAGTGTGTGACCAATCACTTCCCTTTTAAGAGAAATGGGAGTGGATAGTATAATAATATAGGAAGTGTAGAAAAGATGAAAGGCAAGGAAAATCCTTAGAGACAGACACAGGAGTTCATGAGACTCCTAATTAGACAAACAAGACAACAATACAATTGAAATACAGTGCATGCATCACAGTTCAAATGAAATCAACAATAATCCCTTTCCTTTACTCGTGTGCTTACTCCAAAGTCACCTCCCTCAACCCCGTAGTGTCTCCGCTCGGAGAACGACTTTCATAAGTCTCACTACCAGCGGCCACGGAAAACAACTGACACCGAATTCCGTCAGCCTCCCTCTACACAGCAGTCCACAAAAATGTGGCCACCTCTATCCTCACTCCCGTAGTGCCCCTATAAAACCCACTTATAAGTCTCACTACCACGTGATGCGGAAAACAAGCAATGCCCACTTGAATCCCCCCAGGAAACAGAGTCCCCTGCCACAAGACTAAGTCCCCTACCACAAATAAACAGAAAACTGGAATTCCACCAACCCCAGCGCTCGGGGTTGTGGTTACCAAAAGAAAATTGGAATTCCCTCAGCCTCCACACTTGAAGCTGCGGGTTACCACGTGCACAAAGAAGCTAGCTAGGCTCTCAAAGTGACACAAGAAGGATCACAGGAAATTATGAGTCTACACAAAATCCACAGTTCCAACAATCCTCTTTTTCCTTACAGCCACAGCCACGAGGCTCCTAAAAGAGGTAAACAGGCAAAGAAGACCCCCAGGAACGCATCCACAGGTCCACCCCCCTTTATCCCAAAAGGGGTAAAATACAAACAGATAGACAGACAAACTGAAGACCCAGGCAAGTCCCCTCAGGTCCACCCCCCTTTATCCCAAAAAGGGGAAAACAAGCAAAACAGAGAACCCCAGGCAAATCCCCTGCAGGTCCACCCCCCTTTATCTCAAAATGGGGAAACAGGCAAACAATTCAAACACACCCAGGCAACAGATAGACTAAAATGCAGGTAAACAAGTGAGTAACGAGACACCGGGCAAGATATTACCTGTCTTTGATGTCCTCCCGGGAAGCAGTCACAGACACGTGGATGGGTCAATCAAAGGGGCCGGAACATACCGGTGGCTCTGCAGAAGTCTCTACCGTGTACCTGGAGGTGATCAATCTCCTTTCCTTCCCCCTGGATTCCTCCGTCCACCCTTGTCTTCCTTAGGACGGCTCACCAGCCGGACATAGCCCGACGCCCCACGTTGGGCGCCAAAGTTGTTATGGTACTTTTTAGCAGTAAACCAAAATGTTTAAATGTCTATCTGTTCCTGTCCAAATTAATAAAATTGAATTGCGTATATACGCTGAAGTAATTAAGTCTGACACACAAGGTTCAGGTTAAAAAAACTTCGAGAAAATTTATTGGCAAGTGATTAAAAAGCGGGCGCGCAGGCCCTTTTAAGAGGCATTTTACGTCATCATTGATTATTAGAATATCAGCAAATAAACATCATTAATTGGATTAATTGTTAAGTGTCGGGATTAGTGTCCACCTATCAATATTATTAATTGGCTCAAAAACTAAGTGGTTAGTCCCGTGCCCACCCACCAAGAGGTGGGATTGTTCTGGACACGGGTGGGGACAAGGGGGTCTTGAGCGTCATTTTACACGGTCGGTGATCTCAGGCCTCGTGGCCAGGTGCAAGGTCTCTTATGAATAGAACATTTCATTACTACTGTGTTCTCATGGCCTTCAAATTATACTATGTTGCAAGTTAAGGAAAAGTCAGCAATTCCTGTGTTAATCATGTCTTTGTTAGAACATACAGTCTTTGTCTTATTGTATTAGATGTGCTGGGAAATTCTGTCAAGTAAGGTAGTTTTAAAATGAACAAGTTAGGTTATGAGGACAAAATGGAGGAATGAAGAAGTCAGGTTAGGAGGACAAAATGGAGGATTCACAATATGAGGTTAAAATGGAGTTAGTGCAATAATTGAATATAAGTACAATAAGGATTTTTTTAAATAATCCCACATCACATATATCAGGAAATAAGTAAAAGAGCCTTTTTGGGAAATAGGAAAGCATGCAGGGATCTGCAGAAATGGCTATATAAACTGTAAGAAGACAGTCAGAACTTGTCATTCAATCGTTCTCCATCATTCCTCCATCCTGGTCATTTCTCCATCAGACGCATACTGCTGCTATCCTTTACACTAGGGTTACCCAACAGGTAGAGCCCCCGATGTTGTAAAACTACAACCCCCATGATGCTTTGTCATTCTAAATGCATTCTAAAGGCATGCAAAGCATCATGGGCGTAGTAGTTCCACAACATCTGGGGATCTACCTGTTGGGCAGCCCTGCTTTACATGATGTCTTATTATTTTCAATTTAAGATTGTTTTCTAATTTTTTTCCTTTCTATAACATTCATTTAATACACATATATTTTTATATTTATTTGGGTCATAGTTTCATTTATACAATATTCATGGAGTGAGCTTTGGGTCTTTGGGCCCTGGAATATTATCAAGTTATGATCTAGAATAATTTTTAATAATGTCTTGCAAACTACATATTTGTTCTACTAATGCTATTTGATCACAACAAGTAATGAATGACCGGGGTAAATGGACTTTTTGTCAGTAGAGTCAAATCATAACTGAATAAAGCCATAGTGACCCATATTTAGGGTCAACGGAAACCGACAAGCGCTGGCTTACATTGGTGCCTAGTAATACCTCTAGTTGCAGTAATTCAGCTTGCCACTAAAGGTGCTTCTTAGTCCAGTGTTGCACAGTGTGCAGCACCTATGTTCAGCGTCTCCATGCTTTGTACTTTCCCCTCATTTGAATGGAACCGAACGCTAGCTCCTTGGCGGCCGTTCACATGAACCAAACCCACGAATGGTCCTCAGCAGTACTTAGCCGTAATTGTTATGGAACTGTTTTCGGCATTAGGTGACCGTGTGGTTCCTGGACAACTTGGTCCAGGGTTTTAAACCACTTTGCAAAAGGGCCACATGTGCGGCCGGTCAGAACTTTGACACAATGGTGTTTCCCCTACACTGCATTGATATGAGCGCTATTTGGAGAACTTAGGCTCTCAAAACAGGGCTATATGGGGATGTATAATATGTGAGTTTACTGTATGTCTTTATCATGTTTTGGGGTACTTTAATGTTTTGTGTTGGACTCTTTGTTCCTGTGAGATAATTAGCTTACCTGTCTTTAACTCGATTATCTCCCAGGCACAGACACTTGGGGCTTGTGTTAAATACAATAGAGAACCCATGCAGGGGAAATGGTTAATCATAGCAACTTGTTCCAGCTTGTCCCTGGGAGGGCATAGAGCTAGTCCCCTATACTGTTCCAGGACAGAGAGGCTCCAGGAGGACCCCAGTCAAACCACGGTGACTGGAGCAGAAGCGCTGAGGTTTTCCCCAGTTCCAGCTTGGAAGCGGTCCTTGGTGGAGGTACCCAGCCGGGGTACAGGGTGCTCCGCTACAGGTGCAGCATGAAGTTTTTTCCTATGGAAAAGCATTGGACTGCCCCCCCGGGGGCCATGTGATCGCCCTCACAGAGCAATCATATGGTCCCAATTGCTGCCCATAGAGGTGCTTGCAGGGGGGCTGCCAAATATATAACCCAGGCAGAAATGATTGAGAATTTAATTTGCAAGCGCTATATCTAATCCTGTAACTTTACGAAATGCCATAAAACCTGTACATGGAGGGTACTGATGTACTCAGTAGACTTTGCTTCACACAAATATTAGTTTTTCAAATCCGTAAAATGTATCACAACAATTATATCATCAGTAAAGGTGCAGTTTTTGTGTGAAAAATGGAAAAATCAAATGTGAATGCTAACTTTGGTCAGCGTTTGTGACTAACTACTACAAAAGAATGGACTCCATTTTAAATACCCTGGGTTGTCTAGTTTTTTAAAATGATGTGCCATGATTTGTTATATTCTTTCCTGGGCTGCCATATAGTCTCGAAGGCAACATAGGCCCAGCAAACCAATCTGGCAAATGTTAATATTTAAAAACTATAAACAGGGAAGCCCTATATTTAACCCTGTAACTTTCCAAAACCCCATCAAACCTGTACATGGAGGGCACTGTTGTACTCATTGGGTATAACTGAATAGAAATATGTGTATTTTATTGCAGCAAAAGCTAACAGCATTATGACATTCACAGTTAAAATGTCATGCAGAACTTGAAAAAAAAAAACCAATATTTCTACATTTCTTATTTATTTATTTTTAGATTTTATTCATATTCAATTATGTTTCATATATAAATATTGATGTGAAATGAAAGCCCTGTTTCTTCTGAACAAAATTATTTTTAATAAGTGTGGGTGCACTTAATGTGAAAGAGGCAAGTTATGGTTGAACAGACTGATAGTGCAAATTCCAGTTTTTGTTTTGATTAGTTGATTAGTTCAGTTGCCTCCGTCATTAAAGGGTTAATGGAAGGAATATACAAAGGTGCATCTGCTTGTGTACACTTTCTCTGTATATGCATAAGCATGCCCAGAGCATCATGGAATGGCAATGTTACCTTAAACACAGGAGTGCTGTAGAAGTAAATGTGGATTTCACTAACTTCCACTACACTACTCATGCAGCACATGTTTTAGTAAGCTTTTACTGAAATGAAGAAGTTCCACAGAAGTGACAGTTCTGCTGTATATCCAAGGTTATTTACTAAAGTGAGAAGTGAAAGGGAATTCAAAGTGAATTTCAACTTTAATGCCAGAGTTGCTGAATAGTGATGTCCCGAACGGTTCGGTGGCGAATAGTTCCTGGCGAACATAGCTTGTTCGCGTTCGCCACGGATGGCGAACATATGCGATGTTCAGTTCGCCCCTATTCGTCATAATTGAGTAAACTTTGACCCTGTACCTCACAGTCAGCAGACACCTTTCAGCCAATCAGCAGCAGACCCTCCCTCCCAGACCCTCCCACCTCCTAGAGAGCATGCAATTTAGATTAATTCTGAAGCTGCATTCTTTTTTTTTGTATTATTTTTTTTGTTTTGTTTATTTTACATTATCCTCCATAGCCAGTAACCAGTGTTTATAATACATTATCCCCCATTGCCAGTAACCTGTGTTTATTATACATTATCCTCCCATAGCCAGTAACCTGTGTTTATTATACATTATCCTCCCATAGCCAGTAACCTGTGTTTATTATACATTATCCTTCCATAGCCAGTAACCTGTGTTTATTATACATTATCCCCCCATAGCCAGTAACCTGTGTTTATTATACATTATCCCCCCATAGCCGCTAACCTGTGTTTATTATACATTATCCCCCATAGCCAGTAACCTGTGTTTATTATACATTATCCCTCCCATAGCCACTAACCTGTGTTTATTATACATTATCCCCCATAGCCAGTAACCTGTGTTTATTATACATTATCCCTCCCATAGCCAGTAACTAGTGATGTCGCGAACACAACATTTTCGGTTCGCGAACGGCGGACGCGAACTTCCACAAACGTTCGCGAACCGGCGAACCGGGCGAACCGCCATAGACTTCAATGGGCAGGCGAATTTTAAAACCCACAGGGACTCTTTCTGGCCACAATAGTGATGGAAAAGTTGTTTCAAGGGGACTAACACCTGGACTGTGGCATACACAGTTGATGCAGAGTCGGGTTTTAATCCATAAAGGGCATAAATCACCTAACATTCCTAAATCACAATGGATATGGATTGATACCTGACATATGACATATTGACACCTTGACATATGGATTGCCACCTGTCCTCAGATACCCTGATACACACTGACACAGAGCAGAATTGGGACTGTTCCCCCTACATAGGGTCACTTGGCAGATATGGATTGACACCTATCCTAAGGATCCCTGATACACACTGACACAGAGCAGAATAGGGACTGTTCCCCATACATAGGGTCACTTGGCAGATATGGATTGACACCTGTCCTCAGAGACCCTGATACACATTGACACAGTGCAGAATAGGAACTGTTCCCCCTACATAGGGTCACTTGGCAGATATGGATTGACACCTGTCCTCAGGGACCCTGATACACACTGACACAGAGCAGAATAGGGACTGTTCCCCCTACATAGGGTCACTTGGCAGATATGGATTGACACCTGTCCTCAGGGACCCTGATACACACTGACACAGAGCAGAATAGGGAATATTCACTAAATGCCAAACATTGTTATACAGGGGAATATTCAGTAAATAAGCATAAGGGGGGGACCTACTGTCCTCCCCCCCCCCCGCCCCCCACCCGTGAGCGATGGGTGGGGGCCATAAAATTAATGAGGGGGGGGGCCTACTGTATGATGTTGTATCGATCAGGTAGTGTAAGGGTTACGCCCGCTTCACAGGGACAGACCAAACTCCCCGTTTAACGCACCGCAAACAACCGCAAACAGTCCATTTGCACAACCGCAAACTCCCCATTTGCACAAGGTTGGATACCAAGCTAGCCATGTCCGTTCCTTGTCCTCACTGATGTCATTGAAGGTCTCTTCCTCCACCCAGCCATGTACAACACCAAGGGTCCTTGAAAGTATGCTAATAAACTAAAAAAAGAAATAATCTCCCAAGAAGGAGATCTAAAACTGGCATAGGAAAAGGTTAGACAATTATAATAAAGTGATACCTACAAATCCTAGTGAGCATAGGTGTATAATAGAGGGAGAAAGGGAAAGCAGAGTAATGCTTCCTAATACCATGGTTAGTACCCTTTGTTAAAGTAAATTGAGTAATGGACAAAAGTCTTTATTGTATCATTTATAAATAACAAAGGGATACGATACTCATTCCCCTATAGTGGCTAATTGTGTAATAATGGTAATACTATTTATTACCTATTATATAATGTTGGCAGGGGCAAGGAAATTCCCTCTAAATAGATGGGTATAGGCAGAGAGTATGGAGACCGGAGTGATAAAGTGTCAATAAGGTGATATAAAGTTAAATGTATCACAGACACACAGCCACCCTTTCTCTTAGCTAGTTTCCAGAAATGCTGGATACAGGGGTGGACTGACAGTGCCTCGGGCCCCCGGGCAAAACTAGGACCTGGGCCCCTTACAGATTAATATCTATGCTGGTACACATGATAGTGTAGATGTACCGTGTATTTGATTATATGTGCATGTAAAGTGAATGCACACTATTCACTGTGAGCCCTGGTGTAAGCTAATATATGTATTTATATGTGTATTTTTGTGTGTTGTATCAGGATCCGTGGATTAAGAGTATGTTTTTTTAGGGTAGTATTTATGTGTGTTTGTGTAGCATGGCTGTACCAACTACTATAGTCACCAAAACAACTACAGCTTAATTTAGTTGTCCTGGTGTGTATAGTCAGTCTCTGCAGGCATTTTAATGTATACCCTGCCTTTTCAGAGAAAAGTGCTTACATTGCTGACTAGGGACACCTCCAGTGGCAGTCACTCAGAAGGCCACTAGATGTGCTTCCTGGGTCAGTGATAGGCAATGAGCAGCACTGATGTTCAGTGTCTCCATGCTCTGCATGGAGGCGCTGAACTTTCCCCACAGAGATGCATTGATTCAACACATCTCTATGAGTACATGCTAATTGGCGTAAGCAGCGTTTTAACATGCGTGCGCATTAGCTTCCCAATGCTTTCCTATGAGAAAGCAATGGAAAGGCTGAGATCTCAACCAAGGGGCAGAGCATGGGCTGAGCCAGCACCGGCTGAACTGGAATAAAGGTAAGTTTACTTTTTTTTAGAGGGGAAGGGGTGTGCTGGTGACCCAAACAGTGCTTTTAACACTATATATGCAAGTTTGTATTCTGACCCTATAGTGTTCCTTTAAATACACTTTTTTTTTTTTTTATTGTTTTTATTCATTCTAGTATGTCCAGGACATCAGTGTGTGTATACAGGGGCATACTTATTGAGAGTCTGTATGTGTGTGTAAATGCAAGACCAAATTAGCATGTAGTTAGTGGGTGAACACAGGTTTGCATGTGTGGAAGGTCAGTATACGTAAAAAAACAGGGGCATGTAGTGGTTATAGTGCGGAAAAGAGGTAATGGGGGCAATAGTGGACGCAGGGGGTAATAGAAGCCATTAAGTGTTCAGGGGAGGGATAGGGGCTGTAATAGGTGCAGAGAACAATGGAGGCTACAGGGGGTAATACGAGCTTTAGTATATTTAAGGGTTAATAGGGGATGCAGTGAGTGCAGGGGGTAATAGGGTCTGTAGAGGGTAACAGGGGCTAAAGTCTGTGCAGGCGGTATAGGGGTTGTAGTTAGTGCAGTTGCTGTAGTGGGTGCAAGGGATAATAAGGCTTGTAATAGGTGTAGCAGTTGTAGTGGGTGCAAGGGGTAATAGGGGTTGTAGTGGGTGCAGAGGGTTGTAGGGACTCTAGTTTGTGTAGGGGATAATAGGGGTTGTAGTATGTTTAGGGAGTAATAGGGGTTGCAGTATGTGTAGCGAGTAATAGGGGTTATAGTATGTGTAGCGAGTAATAGGGGTTATAGTATGTGTAGCAAATGATAGGGGTTGCAGTATGTGTAGTGAGTAATAGGGGTTATAGTGTGTGCTGGGAGTAATAGGGGTTATAGTGTGTGCTGGGAGTAATAGGGGTTATAGTGTGTGCTGGGAGTAATAGGGGTTATAGTGTGTGCTGGGAGTAATAGGGGTTGTAGTGTGTGCTGGGAGTAATAGGGGTTGTAGTATGTGTAGCGAGTAATAGGGGTTGTATGTGTAGGAAGTGATAGGAGTTGTAGTATGTGTAAGGGATGTAAAGTGTTGTAGTGGGTATAGGGGGTGATGAAGGGGTGTGGGGGTGATGAAAGGATGTAGCGGTTATGAAAGGGTGTGGGGGTGATGAAAGGATGTAGAGGTTATGAAAGGGTGTGGGGGTGATGAAAGGGGTGTGGGGGTGATGAAAGGGGTGTGGGGGTGATGAAGGGGTGTGGGGGTGATGAAAGGGTGTGGGGGTGATGAAGGGGTGTGGGGTGATGAAAGGGGTGTGGGGGTGATGAAGGGGTGTGGGGGTGATGAAAGGATGTAGCGGTTATGAAAGGGTGTGGGGGTGATGAAAGGGGTGTGGGGGTGATGAAGGGGTGTGGGGGTGATGAAGGGGTGTGGGGGTGATGAAAGGGTGTGGGGGTGATGAAAGGGTGTGGGGGTGATGAAGGGGTGTGGGGGTGATGAAGGGTGGAGACATGAGAGCTGTGGGGGGAAAAAAGTTAAATAATGTGTTCCCCCCTCCCTGAGCCTTACCTTTGTCCATGGAGGGGGGGAATCCTTATCCCTGGTGATCCGGTAGCAGACTAAGCTTGTTTGCACCCCTGGTGGGTGCAGCCAATCCTGAAGAGCTCCCTCCCTGGCCGGCCATGGTACTGCAGTGGGGTCAGGCTGCCTGTAACACTGATAGAGCAGCTCCGCACGGGGCTGCTCAGTTACAGGCAGCCTGCATGCTGTGTTCAGCTCACGGCAGAGGTTCTGCTCCTGGAGCCTCTGCCGATTTTTTTTTTCCAGCCCACAGGCAGCACTTTCAGACAGGCACAGTGAGAGACAGCATGGAGGGTCTTTGATAAGGCCCCTGGGCTGTCTTTCAGTGTGCTGCAAGATCTCTGCTGCGGCCGACCAAGGGGGGGAAGTATTTAATAACAGGGGCCGCAGAAGGTCGTGCGGGCCCCTCACTTAGTGCAGGCTGGCCGAGGAGCTTGTTGAGCTCCTCAGCTGAGCCATTACTATGCTGCAGGCGGGCCCCCAAGAGCCTCGGGCCCTCGGTCCATGACCGATGTGCCCGAGTGCTCAGTCCGCCCCTGGCTGGATAGGTAGAAGGGCTATAAAGACTCAGAGAGATCTAAGAAGAATCCTCTAAACTAGCCCTAATCTCCTTAAACACCTTCAAGGGTGTTCTAAGCTAAAGCTCAATCTAAACGTTTAGATGACTGCCTGATTTCCCATCACAGATGCTGGCTAGGTATAACAGTGTGCAAGACAAAGAGTGGGTCTAAGTGCCCATAGTGCAGTAAAGTGTCCCTAGTGAAGTGAAAAAGAGAATAACGAGCTGGTGCCCAAGAGAATAACGAGCTGGCACCCTATCAGGGGACGTGTATATGGCATCGATTTTAGGAACCGGGAGATGGAAAAAGATGCTTGGTCGGTCCTCCTACTTCAAATTTGGGGCACTTTGCGTGCAATCTAATGTGCCACCAGATAGGAGTGGTGTGTTAAGTAGTACTATTCCTAACCATTTTAATCCCTGTTATGTGCCTTTTTTTTGGTTTGGTTTTTGAAGCCACAGTGCAGCACCAGAGGGCCGAAAAATTAGGCATGTACACATGCCTGAAAAATTAGGTATTGTTGCAGCCGCTGCTGTAGCAGCGGCCATAACAATTGATGTTTGTTTCCCAGGCAGAAAGTGCCCTAAAACATTGCGGCTTGAACCCTAGTTGGTAGCGGATAAGTCACGCAAGTCAACCGGCATTTAGAGCTAAAATACAGCAGCGTGTGGACCATTTTTAGCCCAAGGCAGCTCATCTCATCAGGCCTTTTTTAGTCGAATGTATCGCCCACTGTCAGTCCCTTTGGGATCCATCCCTCATTCATCTTAATAAAGGTGAGGTAATCTAGACTTTTTTGACCTAGGCGACTTCTCTTCTCAGTGACAATACCTCCTGCTGCACTGAAAATCCTTTCTGACAGGACACTTGAAGCGGGGCAGGCAAGAAGTTCTATCGCAAATTGGGATAGCTCAGGCCACAGGTCAAGCCTGCACACCCAGTAGTCAAGGGGTTCATCGCTCCTCAGAGTGTCGATATCTGCAGTTAAGGCGAGGTAGTCTGCTACCTGTCGGTCGAGTCGTTCTCTGAGGGTGGATCCCGAAAGGGCTGTGGCGATGCGTAGGACTTAAAAAGCTCTGCATGTCCTCCATCAACAACACGTTTTTAAAGCATCCTGTCCTTGCCGGCATGGTCGTGGTAGGAGGAGGATGACTTTCACCTCTTCCCCTGTTAGATTCCCGTTGTGCTGTGACATCACCCTTATACGCTGTGTAAAGCATACTTTTTTATTTATTTTGCAAATGCTGCATCCTTTCTGACTTGTTGCAATTTGGTAACATTTCCGCCACTTTCTGCTTATATCGGGGGTCTAGTAGCGTGGACACCCAGTACAGGTCGTTCTCCTTCAGCCTTTTTATACGAGGGTCCCTCAACAGGCACGACAGCATGAAAGACCCCATTTGCACAAGGTTGGATGCCGAGCTACTCATTTCCCGTTCCTCCTCCTCAGTGATCTCAATGAAGGTATGTTCTTCCCCCAGCCACATACAACACCACGGGTACCAGATAGGTGACAACGAGCACCCTGGGATGCCTGTTGTGGTTGGTCTTCCTCCTCCTCCTCAAAGCCACATTCCTCCTCTGACTCCTCTTCCTCACAATCCTCTTCCAGCGTTGCCGCAGGTCCAGCAAGCGATGCTGATAAGGCTGTTTCTGGTGGTGATGGTGACCACAACGCTTTCTCTTCCTCTTCACGCTCATCTATGGCCTGATCCAGCACTCTCGCAGGGCACGCTCCAGGAAGAAAACAAATGATATGATGTCGCTGATGGTGCCTTCGGTTCAACTGACTAGGTTTGTCACCTCCCCAAAAGGATGCATGAGCCTACAGGCATTGCGCATGAGCGTCCAGTAACGTGGCAAAAAAATTACCAGCTCCCCAGAGGCTGTCCTAGCACCCCGGTCATACAAATATTCATTAACGGCTTTTTCTTGTTGGAGCAGGCGGTCGAACATTAGGAGTGTTGAATTCCAACGTGTCGGGCTGTCGCAAATCAAGCGCCTCACTAGCATGTTGTTTCGCCGCTGGATATCTGCAAAGTGCGCCATGGCCGTGTAGGAACGCCTGAAATGGCCACACACCTTCCTGGCCTGCTTAAGGACGTCCTGTAAGCCTGTGTACTTATGCACAAAGCGTTGTACGATCAGATTACACACATGTGCCATGCACGGCACATGTGTCAACTTGCCCAACTTCAATGCCGCCAACAAATTTGTTCCGTTGTCACAAACCACTTTGCCGATATCCAGTTGCTGCGGAGTCAGCCACTTTTCCACCTGTGCGTTCAGGGCGGACAGGAGTGCTTGTCCGGTGTGACTCTCTGCTTTCAAGCAAGTTAAAACCAAGACGGCGTGACACTGCCGTATCCGGGATGTGGAATAGTACCTGGGGAGCTGGGGGGGAGCCGTTGATGTAGAGCAAGACGCAGCAGCAGAAGAGGACTCACCCGAGGAGGTTATGGAAGAGGATGGAGTAGGAGGAGTAGAGGAGGTGGCAGCAGGCCTGCCTGCAAGTCGTGACGGTGTCACCAACTCCTCTGCAGAGCCACGCATTCCATGCTTGGCAGCCCTCAGCATGTTTACCCAATGCGCAGTGTAGGTGATATACCTGCCCTGACCATGCTTTGCAGACCAGGTATCAGTGGTCAGATGGACCCTTGCCCCAACACTTGCCAGACATGCAATTACTTCCATTTGCACAATCGAGTACAGGTTGGGGATTGCCATTTGTGAAAAGAAATTTCATCCGGGTACCTTCCCCTGCGGTGTCCCAATAGCTACAATTTTTTTGAACGCCTCAGACTCCACCAGCTTGAATGGTAAAAGCTGGCAGGCTAATAGTTCATACAAGCCAGCTGTCAGACGCTGGGCAAGCCGGTGACTTTCTGACATTGGCTTCTTTTTTTTTTTTTTTTTAAATAGATCTTTATTTGATTTTGTTAAAATTTCTTACAATCGATATCAAAACACATAGATCATACAAAATACAAAAATAGGAACAATTACTACAATAGTAATAGACAGCAAACCATTCAAAATATACCATGTAGCTTCTATCATACTTCATTCATATATCATACATCCATACATAGTGGGAGTAGGCCGCAACATTCATTAGGGTATCAGTTATATATACATATTCAATTTTATCTATTAACATTTCTGTGTATACATCACAGTGGTTTAATAAGATTGCTCATTGATTTCTAAGAGTTTTAGACATTTTTTCCCCATTTCATATTTCTGTACATTATCCTTCCTCTTAAAAAGCCCTATCTCATTTTTAATCTGAAGTGTTAATTGTTTCTCCCAAAGTTTACCCTCAATTGTCGTAGAATTCTTCCATCCTCTTGCTATCAAAATCTTTGCTGCCATAAAAGAATGACAGACCAAAAATTGTTGGTATACTAATAGATCAGGCCATTGGAGATGTAGAAGGGCCGTTATTGGAGATTGTTCTATCAGAATTTTATCCCAGACATACAGTTTTCTAAAGACCTCATCCCATAAATTCTTAATTAATCTACAACTCCACCAAATATGACTAAAGCTTCCCAAGTTACTTCCACATCTCCAACATACTTTAGATTCATTGTGATCCATTCTATTTAATCTGTTAGGCACTAAATACCAACGATAGCAAACTTTATAATGTGTCTCAAACAGGGTGACATTGTGGACATTCCTTTTTAACTGTGTCAACATATTTCCCCATATTAATGGGTCTATTTTTAGATTACATTCTTTTCCCCAGCTTTTTATTTGTTTGGACCTTATATTTTTGGGGATCGATCTTATTAGGGCATAACAATTTGCCATGTTTTTCCGAGAGCTATTATTTCCAAAGATCTGTTTTATGAGGATACTACTAATTATATTACTCTTGGCAAGCGATTTATCTATAAAGGATTTTATTCTTAAATATCGAAAAGCTTCTGCCTGAGAGAGGCCAAATTCAGTAGACAAAGTTAAAAAATCTTTGATTTTATCTCTTATTATTATATCATCCAAGTTTTCAATTTTCATATCCTTCCAGGAATCTATTTTTAAATCTGGCATTAGTACTTCTAATATTTCTATCTTCATGAACCCAAAAATATTTCCCAAGATTTTTAATTTTTTCTAATCTTATTCCAATCATTCAGTAGATATTTTAGAATTACACTACTGACTTCTTTCCCAATTTTCTTGGGTTGCCAGATATACCTAATTAATTCTTTTCCATTTAGGGCTTGGGTCTCTAATCCAAACCAGCCAGATTTTTCCGAATCTTTTTTAGTTAATAACTTAATATGGAATATAATAGAGGCTTCATAATGGCTTATTATATTCGGAAAATTCACCCCTCCATACCCTATAGTATTCGTTAATTGGTCTAAACTAATTCGAGGTTTTTTCCCCCTCCAAATAAAGTTTTTAATAAGCCTCTGTGTTATCTCCAACCATGGCAATGGGATTTTTAGAGGAACCATTCTAAAAAAATATGTCCATCTTGGTACTATATACGCGTTTATTACGTTTATCCTTCCCAACCAACTAAGAAACAAGGGATTCCATTTTTTTTAACAATATCCCAGTGGACTTCATAAGCCTAGTGAAGTTAGTCTCCACCATTTTATCCAACTTATCCGTTAATATTACCCCTAAATATTCAAAACTACCATTCGCATCCATAAAGCAATATGTCTTCAAAAATTCATTTTTCCACTCTTTGCTACAGTTCTTAAATAACACAATTGTCTTTTCTGAGTTTATTTTATAGTTTGAGATAGTACTTAATATTTCTATTTCCTTTATCAGGTTGTCAATTGATTTAATTGGGTCTGTGAGAGTCAAAATGGTATCGTCAGCATACATGCTTATTTTTAATTCTCTATCAAAGGTTGGCACTCCCAGGATGTCCGGGTTTTCTCTTATTCTAATTGCAAAAGGTTCCATTGAGAGGATATATAAAATAGGTGAGAGTGGACACCCTTGCCGTGTGCCATTTTTCAATGGAAACCACTCTGAGCATAAATCTATGCCCACTACCCTCGCCATAGGATTTTGATAAATAGAGCCTATTGCAGACATCATCCATCCATCTATGCCCATTGCCCTTAACACCCCCATCATATATCCCCACCCAACCCTGTCAAAGGCATTTTCTGCATCCAATGACAGGGTCAGGAGAGGGATTCACGTTCTATCACTCCAATCCAGAACATTGATCATTCTTCTTATGTTGGTACTAGCCTGTCTAGTTGGGACAAACCCTATCTGGTCTCTATCTACCAATTCCATAATTATTTTTTTCAACCTATCTGCAAGTATAGATGAAAATAGTTTAGAATCAACGTTAATAAGTGAGATCGGGCGATAGTTCTTTAGATCTTGAGGATCCTTATCTTTTTTATGGATGGGGATTATATTTACTTGTAATAATTCTTTGGGGCCTGTACCTTTCAGAGAGATTTCATTATATGTTCTAGTCAAATATTCTGCTAAAATATCCTCAGAAATCCTGGGAAAATTAATTCCCCTCAAGTAATCATTTATAGCTTCTTCTTTTGCTTGATTTGGCAAATTATACAACTTTTCATAGTATGTTTGAAACGCCTTTGCTATAGTTTCTGGTTTTCTACAAATTGTTGATTCGTTTCTAATGCTGCTAATCCTATTTTTACCATTTTTGCATTTTTAAGTTTTTTTGTTAGCCATTTATTAATCTTATTGTTATCATAATAAGAATTGGATTTCATCCTCTCTAGATTTTTCTCTATTCGTTCTTTCTCCATTTTTTCTATTTTCATTTTAATCTCAGAGAGTTGTTTGGATGATTCATTATTTAACAATCTTTTATTTCTTCTGGCCAACAGATAGTATTATATATATAGTTTTTCTCTAGTTTGACCTCTGTCTCTTTGTATCCTTTTTTTGAGTTTAATCAGATACCCCCGTACCACCGCTTTAAATGCACACCATACAGTAGATACCGGGAGTTCTTCTGAAATATTCTCTCTAAAGTACAGTTGGATCAATTCTCTAATTTGTAGTCTTTATTATTCTTCAGAATACTATCATCTAGACGCCAAGTCGTATTAAGTCTATATTTTTTGGCATTATTTATGAAAAAGATAATATACCGTATTTTTCGCTCCATAAGACGCACTTTTTTTCCCCTCAAAAGTGAGGGGAAATGTCTGTGCGTCTTATGGAGCGAATATGAAGCTTTACTTACCTGTCTTGCAGCGTTGGCCGGCAGCACAGGGCGCACCGCGGTAGTGGAACTTGAATTTCATGTTCCGGTTTCCGGCGGGACTGAAAGGAAGTGTGCACAAGCTGAGTGCGCACTTCCTTTCAGTCCCGCCGGAAACCGGAACATGAAATTCAAGTTCCACTACCGCGGTGCGCCCTGTGCTGCCGGCCAACGCTACAAGACAGGTAAGTAATTATGGGACAAGGGGAGGGGGACAGTAAGGGGAGGGGGACAGTAAGGAGGGGGGGGATGAAGTCTATGGGGAGGGGGGGGATGAAGTCTATGGGGAGGGGGGGATGAAGTCTATGGGGAGGGGGGGATGAAGTCTATGGGGAGGGGGGGGATGAAGTCTATGGGGAGGGGGGGGATGCAGTCTATGGGGAGGGGGGGATGAAGTCTATGGGGAGGGGGGGGATGAAGTCTATGGGGAGGGGGGGATGAAGTCTATGGGGAGGGGGGATGAAGTCTATGGGGAGGGGGGGATGAAGTCTATGGGGAGGGGGGGATGAAGTCTATGGGGAGGGGGTGGATGAAGACTATGGGGAGGGGGTGGATGAAGACTATGGGGAGGGGGGGAGATAAGGTCTATGGGGAGGGGGTGGATGAAGACTATGGGGAGGGGGTGGATGAAGACTATGGGGAGGGGGGGGGATGAAGTCTATGGGGAGGGGGTGGATGAAGACTATGGGGAGGGGGTGGATGAAGACTATGGGGAGGGGGTGGATGAAGACTATGGGGAGGGGGTGGATGAAGACTATGGGGAGGGGGTGGATGAAGTCTATGGGGAGGGGGTGGATGAAGTCTATGGGGAGGGGGTGGATGAAGTCTATGGGGAGGGGGTGGGTGAAGTCTATGGGGAGGGGGTGGGTGAAGTCTATGGGGAAGGGGTGGGTGAAGACTATGGGAGAGAGGAGAAGACTATGGGAGGGGGGGACACTATGGGACAGGGAAGAAAAAAATATTCTGTACAAACTGTCCCATAGTAAGAAACACTATGGGACAGTTTGTTCAGAATATTTTTTTTCTGGATTTCTTCCTCTAAAAACTAGGTGCGTCTTATGGTGAGGTGCGTCTTATGGAGCGAAAAATACGGTAACTATGGTCTGACCAGACATTCTCCTCTATATATATGGTTTTTATTTGTTCTACTAAATTAGCTTCCCCCAACACAAGGTCTATTCTGGAGAGTGAGGAATGTACCCTTGAAGTGTGCGTATATTCTCTTTCCTCTGAATTAAATACTCTCCATATATCCAATAAGTTATTTTCTAGAAGTGTATTTCTCAAGATCCAAGCTTGGTTTATCAAATATTTAGTTATGGGTTTATTATTTTTTTTTTTTTTTGTCTAAAACTGTATCCACCACACAGTTGAAATCTCCCGCAATAACTAATAATCCTGTTTTAACTTTGTCTACTTTTTCCATAAAAAGTCTCTCTACCAACTCTCTTTAAAATATTTAGTTGGTAGTACGTTTGGGAGGTATACGTTTACCAAAGTGTAGACTTTCTCCTCCAACTTACATATTAATATTTGATACCGTCCTTCTATGTCTACTTCTTCATATATAATTTCTCTATTTATTCTTTTTGAAAGGATTATGGCCACTCCTCTTTTCTTTTTCTTATTCAAGGCGGCTTGTGAGATTATCTCATATCCTTCATAGGTCCACCTAATCTTATCTTCACTTTTCCAGTGTGTCTCTTGCAACCTCGCTAAATCTATTCCTTTTTTTTTTTAGCAATTCTCTTATCATAGCTCTTTTATATGGGGTAATTAGCCCCTGTACATTTAGTGAAATACACTTCATGCTTTATTCTTTTTCAAGTGACACCTATTCCTGCTGCCGTCCCTCCCACACCATTCACACACATCTGAGCTCTCATAGTACAGAGAGACCCATTCCCATTCATTCTTACTTGTTGTTGCAAGAGATAATAAATATTCATTATCTCTTCAACTTGTAAGCCTTGACAATATCTCAAGTACTGTCTAGGGCTAAGGTCTATCTCTGACCTTAAAGTGGAAGCTCCTTAGGGGCAATCAGAACAATCTTGTATATTTAATTATGTATGCAGCCATTATTTTCCTTCCCTCTCTTTAATCCTGACATTGGCTTCTTACGCTCAAACATGTCCTTGAGATATGAGTGGCAAAGTGCACTTGCAGAGGTTGGCAGAGTACACGCTGAAGGCCTGACACCCACTTGAAGGACACTGACTGCTATTAGCTTACAGTGAAAAATGTTTTTGCTTTTTAAAGGCACGCTATTGTGACACAAGATATGAGTGGCAAAGTGCACTTGCAGAGGTTGGCAGAGTACACACTGAAGGCCTGACACCCGCTTGAAGGACACTGACTGCTATTAGCTTACATTGAAAAACTTTTTTTGCTTTTTAAAGGCACGCTATAGTGACACCAGATATGAGTGGCAAAGTGCACTTGCAGAGTTGGCAGAGCACACGCTGAAGGCCTGACACCCGCTTTAAGGACACTGACTGCTATTAGCTTACAGTGAAAAATGTTTTTGCTTTTTAAAGGCACGCTATTGTGACACAAGATATGAGTGGCAAAGTGCACTTGCAGAGGTTGGCAGAGTACACACTGAAGGCCTGACACCCGCTTGAAGGACACTGACTGCTATTAGCTTACATTGAAAAACTTTTTTTGCTTTTTAAAGGCACGCTATAGTGACACCAGATATGAGTGGCAATGTGCACTGGCAGAGGTTGGCAGAGTACACGCTGTAGGCCTGACACCCGCTTGAAGACAATTAACTGCTATTCAATCTATAACAGTGAAAAACTTTTTTTTCTTTTTAAATGCACGCTATATGGACACCAGATATGAGTGGCAAAGTGCACTTGCAGATGTAGGCAGAGTACACGCTGAAGGCCTGACACCTGCTTGAAGGACACTGACTGCTATTAGATTACAGTGAAAAACATTTTTTTTTTTTAAATGCAAGCTTAAGCTATTGTGACACCAGATATGAGTGGTGGCACTGGGCAAGTGGGCACAGTATCCACTGTGAGTCTGACACAGAAGCTGGCAGGCAGGCAACTGCAATTACATTACACAGAAAAAAAAAAAACAGACTGATGTTCTAGCTCTAAAAAGGGATTTTTGGGGTGCTGTCCTTACAGCAGAGATCAGATGAGTCCTTCAGGACTGTAGTGGACACTGAATACCCTAGCCTAGCTATCAATTTCCCTATCAAATGAGCAGCAGCTACACTTTCCCTCCTCTATCTAAGAATGCAGCTTCAGAATGAATCTAAAATAGATGCTGTACAGGAGGTGGGAGGGTCTGGAAGGGAGGGTCTGCTGCTAATTTGCTGGAATGATGACGAATAGGGGGCGGATCGAACCGCGCATGTGTTCGCCCGCCGTGGTGAACGCGAACACGCTATGTTCGCCGGCGAACAGTTCGGTACATCACTACCAGTAACCAGTGTTTATTATACATTATCCTCCCATAGCCAGTAACCAGTGTTTATTATACATTATCCTCCCATAGCCAGTAACCTGTGTTTATTATGCATTATCCTCCCATAGCCAGTAACCTGTGTTTATTATACATTATCCCTCCCATAGCCAGTAACCTGTGTTTATTATACATTACCCCCATAGCCAGTAACCTGTGTTTATTATACATTATCCTCCCATAGCCAGTAACCTGTGCTTATTATACATTATCCCCCCATAGCCAGTAACCTGTGTTTATTATACATTATCCTCCCATAGCCAATAACCTGTGTTTATTATACATTATCCCTCCCATAGCCAGTAACCTGTGTTTATTATACATTATCCTCCCATAGCCAGTAACCTGTGTTTATTATACATTATCCTCCCATAGCCAGTAACCTGTGTTTATTATACATTATCCCCCATAGTCATTTATCGTTGGACCTAGGCAGCATGATGTCTTAGGCCGGCCCAGAGAGTGAGTGAGTGAATAATATAATATATATGTTGAGAAACATATTAGTAATATATGTAAATCGGGTTCATGCAAAGAGGGTGAAAAGGTATTAAAGAAAAACACACTTATTGCATCAAATTTACAAAGCCAATCTTTTAATAATATGCACTGGAGTGTCAGTGTTGAAGGAGACCGAAGCTGCCCCTATTCTAAATGAAAGATCCGAGACATGGATACAACCCAATCTTAGGAGTAGTGTTCTGATGTAGAAGATGAATTTAGCCGTAGTCAGAGGGATTCAGTGAGAGTAGTGGTGAAATGTGTGTGGCATGACTGAGTGTGGGTAAGTAAGAGTCAAGTATTTTAACTGGGCACTAGTTTTAGGTGGGATAAAGTGGTATAGCGGATGGATGAGTAGTTCGTTTTAGAGGTTTGTAGAGAAAGTATATAGTGATCATGATTTTTAGCGATATCCAATATTTTTAAGGTGGTCTCAAACAAACATAAAATGCTATATAAAATTTGTGGGAATATCGAATAGTTGTGTACAGTAAATCAGAGAGGGCTCAGAATATCGAACCATCGATCGGTAACCTGGATGAAGTAGGGGGTCTATCTGTTTTATTAAATACTCGGTAATATGCTTCTAATGGGATAGGACGTTAGGAAAGGTGTGTGATTGGGATAAGTGGTTGTGGCTGTATTTACCTTATCCTGGGACCGACCTGGCTCCTAAGCTTGAGCCGCGCGTGGCTGGATCACTCCTGCCTCCACACGAGCCACATGCGGCTTGATCTCCTCTTCTGACTTAGCCGCGTGCACTGACCGCAGTGATCGGTCACGTGGCCCGCCGGGCACTAGGAGCACGGCTCGAGTCACGAGCTCGCTCTTAAAGGACAGTGGGAGCCAAAAGTTGATTCAGGCTCCCATTTGCCCACGTCATTCCAGCACCCCCACACACAAACGTTTTGGGGGCGTAGGCATGACGTGGGCCAATCAAATGTTAAAGGATATTTAAACTTCCTTAGCCCTATCAACTTTGTCCTATCGTGGTTTCTGTGTCAGTACCCTTTAGTGCGTTCCTTGATCTATTTTGTTTATTTCGGTATTGACCATGGCTTTGTTCTTGACTCTGAATTTATCTTTAACCCTTTTCTGTCTTGTTTGCCCGTGTGACTGATTACCATCTACCTGACTCTGGCTTGTTCTCGTTTTTGTAGTCTCTCTGTTACCATGACCTCGTCTCGTTTCTGATTACGCTTTATCTCTGTCTGAGGTTTAGTCTGGCCATTCTAAGTCCAGGTAATAAGTTATATCCTAGTCTTGTCCCTTGCTATCCTAAACTCTGCATGTTGGGGTATTACATCATGACATTATGATAGGACCATGGGCCCTGCAGGTTTAGGACAGCAAATGGCCTCCTATGAAGCAAGATTTTAAGAACAGGATCACCGTATGGACCAGATTGCCCAGGCCCATCAGACACTTTTGTCCAGAAATGCTTATTTGGCCCCTGAGACACTGGTATGCGTACCATCTCAACCCGTACCTCCCATTCCAGAGGCATCTATCCTGACTAGAGATGTCCCGAATAGTTTGCTGGCAAATAGTTCCTGGCGAACATAGCTTGTTCGCGTTCGCCACGGATGACGAACATATGCGATGTTCGGTCCGCCCCCTATTCGTCATCACTGAGTAAACTTTGACCCTGTACCTCACAGTCAGCAGACACATTCCAGCCAATCAGCAGCAGACCCTCCCTCCCAGACCCTCCCACCTCCTGGGCAGCATCCATTTTAGATTCATTCAAAATCTGCATTCTTAGTGAGAGGAGGGACAGTGTAGCTGCTGCTGATTTAATAGGGAAATCGATAGCTAGGCTAGTGTATTCAGTGTCCACTACAGTCCTGAAGGACTCATCTGATCTCTGCTGTAAGGACAGCACCCCAAAAAGCCCTTTTTTTCAGGGCTAGAACATCAGTCTGCTTTTCTTTTTTTCCTGTGTAATCTAATTGCAGTTGCCTGCCTGCCAGCGTGTGTGTCAGGCTCACAGCGTATACTGTGCCCACTTGTCCAGTGCCACCACTCATATCTGGTGTCACAATAGCTTGCATTTAAAAAAAACAAAAACTTTTTTGACTATAATATAATGGCAGTCAGTTTCCTTCACACGTGTGCGTTTCAGGGCCTGCCAGGGCACAGTGTCACACCAGTGCAACTCATATCTGGTGTAACAGTAGTGTACATAAAAAAAAAAAAAAACTAGAAATTGGACTGTGAAATAGTAGCAGTCAGTTTAATTCACACGTGTGCGTTTCAGGGCCTGCCAGGGCACAGTGTCACACCAGTGCAACTCATATCTGGTGTAACAGTAGTGTACATTTAAAAAAAAAATACAGGGGGCTTGTTGTCACCTTTCGGGGACCCTTGGTGTTGTACGTGGCTGATGGAGGAAGAGACCGTCAATGACATCAGTGAGGACAAGGAACGGGACATGGCTAGCTTGGGTTGTGCAAATGGACTGTTTGTGGTTGTTTGCGGTGCGTTAAACGGGGAGTTTGGTCTGTCACTGTTGCGGACCGTTTCACTCACAAGGGGATAAAAACCGTTTAGGCGATAATCCCCTTTCCCCATAGACCAGCAGCTACTGCAAGCACCAATCTCCCAAACTGCAAACTGTACAAATCTTCCAACTCCTGAACTGGAAACACACGAACCCTGGAATAGCTGAACAGGAAAAGCATATAATCCGCTTACACTCCTGGCAGTCAGCATACAATCCAATTCCCCCAATAACGAGACGACACTTCGTTTTGAGGGTCAAGCAGAATCTGAGGTGCTGGCACACTCAGCCTGGTTTTTATTGCAGTTGTTACAAATACAGGTCCGCCCACAGGGAGGTATAAAACAACCACTCACACATCAGTTACATCCCACATATTCCCTCCCCTTATCCTGAGAGGAAACTCAATTATACATACAGTTAAAACATACTTTCTACCCAACTTTCATAACTCTAAAACCATACATCACATTCACATAAAAATACATATCCACAATCAATCCATTCAGGGGAACAACATATTAAAAAAAATGGCATGAATCAGACCAGGGGTTCAAAAGTTAGTAAAGTATCTTTTAAAACCCCTGCCAGCATGGCTTTCCGGCTCAGACCGGTTTTACAGAGCCCTCTCTCCTGGGGAAGTAATCCAATTACCTCCCAGGACAGAGACAGACTCCATTGAGCACATGGGGACACAAAGACAGTAAAACACTTTAAAATACATAAAGTCACCTTTTACACATAACACACAGACATTTCACATATTCCCAGATAGCTGGGATCCCAGCGCACAAAACTACCGAATAGCGCGCAGATCCTATTCACACAGTTCAATTGCCATGGAGCCGAAGTCTTTAACTACACAAATGGGCTCCATGGCATAGCTATCTGGGTTAACACATTCACATAAAGTCTGGTCCATAGTCCAAAGGCAAGAGGCGGGCAAGCAGCCCCCTCCAAGGACACGTGGCGAGGTCAGTTTCGCCACAGTCACTGTGAAGCGGGCGTAGCCCTTACACTACTTGATCGATACAACATCATACCTGATGTTTTAAAGCACAGTATTCCAAACAATTTAGGAATGTTAGGTGATTTATGCCCTTTATGGATTAAAACCAGACTCTGCATCAACTATGTAATTTTCCATGGGAGTTTTGCCATGGATCCCCCTCCGGCATGCCACAGTCCAGGTGTTAGTCCCCTTGAAACAACTTTTCCATCACTATTGTGGCCAGAAAGAGTCCCTGTGGGTTTTAAAATTCGCTTGCCTATTGAAGTTTATGGCGGTTCGCCCGGTTTGCCCGTTAGCGAACATTTGCGGAAGTTCGCGTTCGCCGTTCGCGAATGGAAAATTTTATGTTCGCGACATCACTATTGCTGAAATGAAAGCATAGCTGGCTTAGAGAACTTTTGCAGTTCCTTTATTTTGACCTTAGCTTTGAAATTCACATTGAATTCACCTTGACTTCTCGCTTTATGGAATAAACCTGTTAGTTTTACTCCTGTAAAATTAAATGATTACAGTTATCCTTTCACTCATTAAAAAAAAAAAAAACAACATAGCAGCAATCAAAGGATTAGCTATAAGAATCTTGTTATAACACAAGAGTAGTATTTTATAAACAAAAAATATTTGAAGATTTTGGCACGACAAAACACATGACAGCCACATCACATGACACAGGGGTTCTGTATTGAAGATGGCAAAGCACACCATATACATTTATCATAGAATAGGTTTTAAAGAAGTTTATTCCACGGTTTCAACTTTGCCATCATTTGGCAAATACAGTTAAATAATTGTGAAAATTTAAAATTGGCTGGTAAACTCCATGACTGATTGGCCAGCAGAGATGGCTATGCTTAAAAGTGTGGATTCAGCATATGCATTGATATTGGAAGCAGAATTCTATAAAAAATATTTTCCTTATTTATAAAAAATATTTGTTATTTTCTACCATTGGCCATGTAAACCAATATGGCTGCATTGCCTTAAAATACTATGGACTTCATCTTGCTTATTGCAGAGCAGAACTTTTCATCACTGATTTTAAATAGGTTTAGCTTAGTAGTTTTAAAATTAGGTTTTCTCCTAAGTTATCCCCCATGCCCTCCATTTAAAGAACAAGAGTGCAATGATATCTGTCCACCCTATGCACCCCTACGGTGTGGTTAATTATTTTTTAAATTAATAATAAAATAATAATTAAAAAATAAAATAAAGCAGGGGTACATAGTGCCCCTACCCCGTGCCTCCATAGTGGAGCTCTATATATAAAATGCAAGAGGAACATTATGGGAGCTTTAGGGGTGGGCTGTGAAATTATTAAATTTTATAACATGACAGGAGGCTTCGTATTTGCTTAAGTCTCTCTTTACTAGAACTCCACAGCAGCACAGAAAAAACAACCAATCAGAAAAAAGTTAGGTACTATAAAACTCCCCTCCCCATGCATCATTTCCTCTTTCTTTGCTGCTCCGCACCAGTACAGGTCAGAGTACCTCTGCCTCCTGCTTATAGTGGGTGGCTTTGGGTTGTATTATGACTTATTGGGATTTATTTGATATCTCAGTATATTTTCTTATTTGTTATTTGTACCTTTTATCTAGTATCTGGTGTTCTGTACTCCTATATTTTTTGGTTATATTTTGTGTTACTTTTGCTTACACATTCTTACTACTCGCCTTGCATTTGCTTCCCCTGTCTTCTTAGGGATTCCTTCCCTTTCAGGGGGTAGTTTTAGGGGAGTCTTGGGGTTTTTTCTCTGTTTCGCCATGCCTTTCTCCCCCCCCGCTCCCTCCCTGCCCTCTCTCATTGCCCGCCATTTTCCGCGGGCTGCCTGCGCGGTATAGGGGTTTCAGGAGACTAGCCTCTGGCTGCCTCCTGATTTCCCGACCCCCTAGTTTCATACCGGCAACCGAGGTACTCGCGGTCGGACGCGAGTACCCGGCGGCCGCTCCGCTCACCCTCGTGGCCGCCCCGTCCGCCACGTGGTCGACCGCCGCGCTCATCTTCTTCACAGAGCCGCAGGCGGCCGACCGGGTGGAGGAGAACGCACTTACTCGCGACCCCTCCTCCGCCCACGGTGGTCGGATCGCGGCTATTGTTGCCCTGTTTTTTCCCCGGCGGATTGCCTTCAGTTTTGCCGGAAGGCAATGTACTATCCCTTTTCCTATGTGCTATTTATTTACAGCTTGTACCCCACAGCTTCTGTGTGTGTTGGGGCATTTTTCATGTCGGATATATAGTAGTCTGAGCCTTTTAGTGGAATATATTGCTTACCTGCTGTGAATTTTATTGGCACAGATTCGGTTTTGCTGTGGTTTTTCACTGACTATGTGTATCACATTATTAGTTTTCCCACAGTGTACATCACATAGACTGTGTATAACACATATTAGTTTTACTGACAGTATATACACATATTAGTTTTACTGACGGTGTATAACACATATTAGTTTTACTGACAGTGTATAACACATATTAGTTTTACTGACAGTGTATAACACATATTAGTTTTACTGACAGTGTATAACACATATTAGTTTTACTGACAGTGTATAACACATATTAGTTTTACTGACAGTGTGTAACACATATTAGTCTTCTGACAGTCTATAGCACATATTAGTTTTACTGACGGTGTATATCACATATTTGTTTTTCTGACAGTGTACATGACAGGTTGGTTTGCTTTGCTGACTGTGATACCACAGATTCTGTGAGTTTTTTACCGACAGTATGTATCATGGTTTACTGTGGGTTTTTGTTGTCAGTGTATATCACAGATTGCTGCGTGCTTCTGTTGACTGTGTATATCGCAGGTTGATGTGAGTTTTGCTGACAGTGTATGTCACGGATCGCTGTGAGTTTTTTCTGTCAGTGTATATTAACAGGTTTTGTGAGTGCCTGATGGGATATATTGCAGGTTATTGTGAGTAACAGGTATATGAACTCCGTTACACAGACTCTGTACAGGGTGTTTACAGTGCCAGTTAGCTCTAGGATTCATCTCCTTCTCAGTATATATATTTTTTCTGTCCAGCTGGAGGTCTCTTGAGACTACTCTGGTATGATTTCTCTGTCCATGGCATATATTTCTCACTACAACCCTGGCTCTGACTCAAACTAGTACGGGAGACCAGTCTACGCTGATGCCATACTTTTTTATCAGACCCCCGGGGGAATTCATTGGGTTGGCTATCGTTGGCCCTACTCCTGGAAGTGCCCATGGTTACAATACCCTTCAGGTGGTATGATTAGGGTAATCTATTATATGATTAGGATTTTCCAACGGATCTGTGTGAACATGGGCATACCAATTCACAGTTTAAGGAGAGTATTGCTCAGTGTATCTTACATTCATGGACATGATAGCCTCTGGAACAACTTCCACTTATACCCAATACAGACTGAATACCACTATTTGCCTGCTGGGCATCTAGGGACTGCCAGTCCCGGTTCAGGTTTATTCACACGGCATTACACTGCCTAATGGGTTGGAGTCTAGAGATCCTATGTCGGGATGCTCTCAGAATCTGCTATTCTTAGGGACCTCCACTGGAACTAGGAGGTCCCCATTACTCATTCGATACCCATTGTAACGCGCTACGGAATCGGAGGGCGCTATTTTGAATTACATGTTATCGTAATATAACAATAATACACAACCAGGATCGGCCTGCTACGTCTGTGCCCATAAGAACGGCCTGCTATGTCTGCCCATAAGAACGGCCTGCTATGTCTGTGCCCATAAGAATGGCCTGCTATGTCTATGCCCATAAGAATGGCCTGCTATGTCTGTGCCCATAAGACCGGCCTGCTATGTCTGTGCCCATAAGAACGGCCTGCTATGTCTAAGCCCATAAGAACGGCCTGCTATTGTCTGTGCCCATAAGAACGGCCTGCTATTGTCTGTGCCCATAAGAACGGCCTGCTACTGTCTGTGCCCATAAGAACGGCCTGCTATTGTCTGTGCCCATAAGAACGGCCTGCTATTGTCTGTGCCCATAAGAACGGCCTGCTATTGTCTGTGCCCATAAGAACGGCCTGCTATTGTCTGTGCCCATAAGAACGGCCTGCTATTGTCTGTGCCCATAAGAACGGCCTGCTGTTGTCTGTGCCCATAAAACCGGCCTGCTATGTCTGTGCCCATAGATCGGCCTGCTATGTCTGTGCCCATAAGTACGACCTGCTATGTAAGTACGGCCGGCTATGTCTGTGCCGTACTATAGAATGTCGGTACCTATTAAGACGGCCTGTTATGTCTGGGTGCCGAACCCCTGCTAGGCCGCAGGCCTGGGGGTATATCACTGGGGAAATGCCGGTGCCCATCAGTGACATGGAAATAGGCAGGTGTCCAGACAGGCACCTTTGCCAATCTATCCAAGAGGAAACCAGTATGCGGCCATCTGAATATGGTGGGTAGGGTGAAGGCCCTGAACCTCATGCCTGAAGGACAGGGTTTTTATAAGGACCCCGGTCATACATCTCCAAGGAAGACTTCGCACAGGCAAGGATCGGTGCTCAGACACCTAAGGAGAACGCGGTGTTTTTTTCCTTGTCTTTACATCTACCGCCGTATCTGCTCCCCGATATCCTTAGAGGTATCGGTAGTTACTTCCCACGTTAGGTTAGCTCCTGGCTCGGTTCAGTGGGGTTTTCCTTCCGGCCTGCTATTTCCCTTCTATCTGTTCTAGAATTTTGGTATTTTTCCCTTATCTACGTTAATTTTTCGTTTTCGTAACTTCCTTTTCCTTTCGCTCGGGTCGTCGAGAGGCCTACTCGACCTCCCCCGACCTCCCGGGCGCTTGTGGATTGCGGAGAACGTCTCCAGCTTTCCTCCGGCTACCAACGGTCGTCCTGGACCCCGCGCGCGCGCACGGGATCCGGGCGGACAGTTGGTAGTTTTTCTTTTCCTTTGTTGTTTTCTTCCGTGGATTGCCATCAGCCTTATACTGATATTGATATTGGGTGTACCCGGCAATTGGTCACCCTGAGTCTCTAGGGACTCTAGTTTGGACCACAGGAGGGTGCGGCCCTCCATCATCCCGATTCAAGAATACTTTATTTTCAGGAACAGAGAGCGAACCCTCTCAGATACAGGACGGACACTGATTTGTTATTGAGGGACTCAGCCCTCCCTCAACCTCGGCCGAATACTGGGCTGGATACAGAGTACATGTTTGGAGGACACGTTCTCATAGAAGGAACCGATCACGGATGTAAACCCTACTGTTTTGGTTGTTAACAGGCGCGACCCGCTCAGGCTATCGGCCGGACGCTATCACGTTAGTCGATCACATTAGATGAGAACGCGGCTCTCTCATACACTCGTCACTCTGCAGGGCCGGCCATTCGCTCACCACACAGGCTTGTACCTGTGCAAGACATCGGTGACTACATAGAGGGGCGTCCCTCCTACATTCAATTGGATCTGACACCCGTACTACTGATTTCGTTATAGGGGACTGCCTAGTCATACCAGTTATAAACTTTAGTCTGGATCCCTCTATTCTATCTCCTGTGAGGGCTCTACTGGGTCCGGATCACTTAGGTACACACGCTACTGGAGATAGTACGGCTAACGGATGGCCTCAGGTATTACGAGAGTGCAGGTGTTTGGTTTTTCTACACCTTATAAATCGGAAATTTGCTTTCTGCTTTGGATATCCAGACTATTGCGGACCAACCGCACAGACCGTTTCTCCCATATCAAGATGACAGGAGCTACGGAAACCTTCATGGAGCGAAAGGACACTGCCTTGCTCGAGTACCAAGATTAAGGAAGGCCAGTTATCCGGTCTCTGGGTAACCGTACACATGGTTCACATGGTACGATCGGACATCCCGGTTGGCTTGAGTTCCCTGCTCATTACGATCTTGGGAGGAGGGGGCAGGACGGCCCTGTCTCCTCGGAACGCATACCTGGTGAACAGGATTCGGAGTTGGTGGGTCCTCCGTCTATTAGCTATTTACCCCTCGCGGGAGCCATTCTGCTTTTTTGATTCACGCTAACCTACTCTTCAACTACCGTCGAGGAGACCTACGAGACCTTGTGAGAGTACCTGGGGTACCCCGACTCCTACACAGACACCTTTCACTCTTAGGCGAGGACATACCTGGATGGAAATCTGCACTCCAGTTTGCACTCTCCATCCCTTTGAAGATTTCTGGGATTCACTATTCCAGAAAATAGTCGACCACTGTTCCTCCACACGAGTTCAGTTCGGAACCATGACTGGACGTCCTTTTGGAATCTTTTCTCTACAGAGTCCGAGGATTACACAGTCCATTTGGAATGTCGGAATCACTTAGGATACGGCTAGTTGACAACACTCTCGCAGGCACTACAGAGTTATCCTCGGATGAGACATCTCACCAGGTAGACCAGGAGAGAACGGAGGATCATACTCGGTTATATTGCGTCTTGGTGGCAGTTTCTTCTCGCGGCCTTGCATCCGCAAAAGGCCTTCGTTATTTTACAACTACAGGAAAATAGCTGATAGGTCAGTTTGCAAGCTCAGGTCCCAACCGCTAGGAAGCGGGTGACAACACCAAGTTTGTTGGATCTATCAGCAGATGGTGTTTTTTCTGTGTTTTGAGATGCTTCATCGGCTGACATCTTCATTGATTCGTCTACTGTCGTTTTTCGCAGTTGGTAAGTACAATTAGGATTACTCTGCTATCTCCTGGAATAGGTACCAGCGACACAACCAGCGTTGGATTGGTGATCTGAGCGTTGAAACAGCAAATACGAAGCCTCCTGTCATGTTATAAAATTGTAGATTATGCTAGCTTTAGTGTACCTATAATCTTAATTTTATTAATGACAGGAGGCGAGTATTTCCCACCCATTTTTATCCCTCCCTTGTTCTATGTTTATAGTTTGGTTTAATCAGGTACGTATGCAACTCTGCTTGTTGTCTCTGCTACCTGTTGCATGCTCTTATGTCTTTTCTTTCATAAGTAGGGTTGGGATATCTTCGTTTTAAGGTAATTTTGGTTGCTATATTGGGTGCACACATGTTTATTCAGAGTGCCTTTCATTGGATAATCAACCTGTCGATTCTGTTTTTTCTCGTTTCAGTTTACAGTCCATCACTATCTGGTTTGGCAGTTCTTCTCGGGTGGTGGACATCGTTGTATTCATCGTATCTAGGACTTCGTTTCTTCCCCATTATGTTTTCTGCCTTTTATTCTGTTTTGTCGCAGCTTGAAAGAGGAAATGATGCATGGGGAGGGGAGTTTTATAGTACCTAACTTTTTTCTGATTGGTTGTTTTTTCTGTGCTGCTGTGGAGTTCTAGTAAAGAGAGACTTAAGCAAATACTCGCCTCCTGTCATTAATAAAATTAAGATTATAGGTACACTAAAGCTAGCATAATCTACAATTATGTTTGTGGACAGATCACTGTCCATTTACCTGCACCCATCCATGGCCAGTGTGTGGGGCTATTAGTTAGAAAAATGAGGGGAAAACCCATGGTCAGCAAGTATAAGCTACTTATAATTAGATGGAATGGCCTAGTGAGCCCCACCTCAGCCCCTGCTGAATGCCTCGTGGTTTGGGCTTTAATATTGGTATGGGACCTAGTGTGTAAAGGGTGAGACTTTAATATTGATAAAAAGTCTTCTTTTTTCTATTCTTCAAGTCCAAAAAGACCAAAATGACTTCAAAATAATGCAACATAATTATTACGACAAAAAATTAAGTGGGTGGGGCTTGAACATCAATTGAGCAGGACGCAACTTAGTGGAGCTCCCTGTCTAATTTCTAAAATAAGCTCATAGCTTTAGATTTAGAGTGACTTGGCAATGATACACTCACTTTGGATGTTCAGAATCTCGGTTGACTCTTAACTTGATTGAGTAGGGGTTCCTTTGAATTTCTCCAGAATGTGCCCCAACGCCTTATGCCTGAGACTTGCTCACATTCACTAGACATTGGACGCAGACAATTCCCCACTGAACCAACCCTGTTACCCCCTCTTTGGATTTGTGGGAATTATCTCAGTCCCTACAAGGAAACATTTATGGATTTTGATTGAAAGACATCTACGGTAGTTTCAGTTTAATGATCGTAACTGTCTATACCTCTGCTGGTACTGATTCAGTAGTGGGGAAAGTAATGGAAACCATGTTAAAGGATATGATTGTTGAACATCTAAAATCACATGGATTTCAAGATCAGAGACAACATGGGTTTACTTCAGGGAGATCATGCCAAAAAGATTTTTTGATTGGGTAACTAAAATAATAGGTCAGGGTGGTGCAGTAGACATTGCTTACCAAGATTTCAGTAAGGCTTTCTGATACTGTTGCACATAGAAGGCTTATCAATAAACTGCAATATTTAAGTTTGCATTCTAATATTGTTGAATGGGTAAGGCAGTGGCTGAGTGACAGGCAACAGAGGGTTGTAGTCAATGGAGAATATTGGAAGCATGGGCTTGTCACCAGTGGGGTACCTCAGGGACATGTACTTGGACCCATTCTCTTTAATGTTTTCTTAGTGATATTGCAGAAGGTCTTAATGGTAAGGTATGTCATATTTCTGATGATACTAAGATATGTAACAGGGTTGATGTTCCAGGAGGGATAAGAAAATGGCAAATGATTTAGGTAAACTAGAAAAATGGTCAGAGTTGTGGCAACTGACATTTAATGTGGATAAGTGCAAGATAATGCATCTTGGACATAAAAACCCAAGGGCAGAGTACGGAATATTTGATAGAGTCCTAATCTCAACATCTGAGGAAAGAGATTTAGGGGTAATTATTTCTGATGACTTAAAGGTAGGCAGGCAATGTAATAGAGCAGCAGAAACTGCTAGCATAATGCTTGGTTGTATAGGGAGAGGTATTAGCAGTAGAAAAAGAGAAGTGCTCATGCCATTGTACAGAACACTAGTGAGACCTCACTTGGAGTACTGTACACAGTACTGGAGACCGTATCTCCAGAAGGATATTGATACCTTAGAGAGAGTTCAGAGAAGGGCTACTAAACTGGTTCATGGATTTGCAGGATAAAACTTACAAGGAAATGTTAAAGGAACTTAACATGGATAGCTTGGAGGAAAGACAAGACGGTGGGCTATGATAACATTTAAATACATAAAGGGAATCAACACAGTAAAGGAGGAGACTATATTTAAAAGAAGAAAAACTCCCACAACAAGAGCACATAGTCTTAAATTAGAGGGGCAAAGGTTTAAAAATAATATCAGGAAGTATTACTTTATTTAGAGGGTAGTGGATGCATGGAATAGCCTTCCAGTTCAAATGGTAGAGGTTAACACAGTGAAGGAGTTTAAGCATCTGTGGGATAGGCATAAGGCTATCCTAACTATAAGATAAGGCCAGGGACTAATGAAAGTATTTAGAAAATTGGGCAGACTAGATGGGCCAAATGGTTCTTATCTGCCGTCACATTCTATGTTTCTATGCTACACGTGTGGGTACATTAATTAAGGCATTCAATGACCAGTGGCAGCAATTCTGGGCAAAACTTGACTACCACATTTCCAGCAGGATATCGCACCAGCCCGTGGAGGCGAGGTCTCAAGCGGCATACCACATCTGGGGTTTCACAGCGGAGTGCATATGATAGGAAGACTTCAGAATCACAATTTGGGTGACAGAAGTGACACGAGCAAAGGCCTGTTGCCAGTAGTGCAAGCTCCCTTGGCTTGTTGGGCCTATGCCCCTTATTAGAAGTTATTTTCCCTCTGCAGGAATTGGTTGATTTTCTCTCTTTTATTTGTGAAATGTATGTTTCTGATCCCACTTTTATGTACCCAATGTGGTATTTAGATCTATGTATATATTTAAGTCTATTTTAGTTGAATCAAATACTTCCATTTACTCTAAAACAAAATGAGGTGATTTTGTTACAATATGACAATATGTATAGTTTTGCAATATCCTAATATTCATTCAGTCATTTGTGAGCACATGTGCTATTTCTAATCTTTCTTGACTTATATTGAAAAGCTTACTTTGTATGGCTTATACTTGCCTCAATAAAAAATATTTACAAATAAAATAAAATACAAAAAAAACCTGTCAAAAAAAAACTAAGCTTGTATCATAGGAAAAGACATTATACGAGTCCAATATATTCAATAATGAAATGTACTAGTTAGCCACAATATTAAAACCACAAGCCTAATTTTGTGTAGGTAACCCTAATTCTGCTAAAATATTCTGATGATTCGGGGCATGGACTCCACAAGACCTCTGAACATGTCCTGTGGTATCTTCCACCAAGACATTATCAGCAGATCCTCTAAGTCTTGCAAGTTGCAACCAGGGGCCTGGATTGGATTTATTTTTCCAACACATCCCAAAGATGCTCAATCAGATTGAAATCTGTGGAATTTGGAAACCAAGATAACACCTTGAACTGTTTTGCAGTGTGGTAGGATTTTGCTGAAAGAAGCCAGTGCCACTAGGGAAAACCATTGCCATGAAGGAGTGTACGCGGTTTGCAACAATCTCTAGGTACCAGGACCAAAGCTTTCCCAGCAGAACATTTCCCCGAGCATAGCACTGCCTTTGCTGGCCTGCATTCTTCCCATAGTGTATCCTGCTGCCATCTCATCCTCCGGTAAACAACACACATCCATACGGTCATTTACCTGATCTGAAGGAAAATGTGATTAATCAGACCAGGTAACCTTCTTTCACTGAGCCACTTTCCAGTTCTGAAGCTCACATCCCCACTGAAGGCTCTTTCAGTTGTTGATAGTGGTCATCATGAGCACTCTGTCCAGTCTGTGGCTACACGGCCCTATATGCAACAAACTGCAATGCAATGCGTGTTCTGACACCTTTCTATCTTGGCCAGCATTAGGCTTTTCAGCAATTCGAGCTACAGTAGCTATTCTGTGTGATAGGACCAAATGGGCTAGCCTTGCTCCCCATGTACATCAATGAGTCTTGAGCGCCTATGATCCTAATGCTGGTTCACGGTTGAACTTAATTTCACCACATTTGGTAGGTACAAACCACTGCATACCCAACAAGAATTTCCATTTTGAAGATGCTCTGACATATATTTTACATATCAAGACATAATAACAATCATCTGCTCCTTAGCAGGTCTTAAAATTAGGTAAATACAATCTCAGATGAACAACAATAAATTGCATATTAGACAGTCTTGTGATTTAATCAACAAAAATAAAGTCAAAATGAAGAAGCAATCTGTTTTTTCTTTTTTTTTTTTAACAGTGGTGTTTTTATAGATTTTGCTATTAAAAGAGGTTTAATAAAAAAAAAATTTAAAACATGGTTGGGAAAAATATAAACAATCAAACAAATTTATCAAAACTTCCTATGCAACAGTAAATATTACATAAATTCAATCTGAGTTACCGTATATACTCGAGTATAAGTCGAGTTTTTCGGCACATTTTCTGTGCTAAAAAACCCCAACTCGACTTATACTCGAGTCAATGTCTGTATTATGGCAATTTACATTGCCATAATACAGACATGGGGCTGTGTAGGAGGGGGGCTGGCAGAGAGTGTTTACTTACCTCTTCTGCAGCTCCTGTCAGCTCCTTTCTCCTCCGCGCCGGTCCTGTCAGCTCCCTCTGCAAGTCCCAGTGTAAGTCTCGCGAGAGCCGCGGGGTCATAGCGTGGCCACGAGACTTACACTGGGACTTGCAGAGGGAGCTGACCGGACCGGCGCGGAGGAGAAGGGAGCTGACAGGAGCTGCAGGAGAGGTAAGTCAACGCTCTCTGCCAGCCCCCCTCCACTGAACTGCCAATGCCACTAGACCACCAGGGAGTGAGAGCCCCCCTCCCTGCCATGTATCAAGAAGGGAGGGGGGACGAATTTTTTTTTAAATAATAATAAAATAACAATACTTAAAAAATAATAATAAAAAAAATTATTAAAATAATAATATTAATAAAAAATAATAATAAAAATGCCCACCCCCCACCAAGGCTCTGCAACACATACACAAACACACACTGCATCACACACACACTCTGCATCACACACACACACATTGCACTCATACACACACACTGCATTCATACACACACACTGCACTCATACATACACACACTGCATTCATACACACACACTGTAAATAAATATTCAATTAATATAATTTTTTTAGGATCTAATTTTATTTAGAAATTTACCAGTAGCTGCTGCATTTCCCACCCTAGTCTTATACTCGAGTCAATAAGTTTTCCCAGTTTTTTGGGGTAAAATTAGGGGCCTTGGCTTATATCCAGGTCGGCTTATACTCGAGTATATACGGTATATAAAATAAGATAAAAACAAAAGAAAAAGATCTGGTCTGAATGGAATGGACTGAATGATCAAATTGTTTGTAATGTCAATATGTTAAATTATGATATTATAATTTATGATTATCAATTTCTATGTAATATGATATTTGATTCAATAAGCCAAATATGAATGAATGAAATGTTTTTATGTATTCAAATTCTTTGTTATGTATGATAAAATTAATAAAAAGATACTTAAAAAGAAAAAGAGGTCTAAGAAAAAAGAAGACATCTAATGGTAAGTATTACTTTTTATTGTCGGCAGGTATTTAAACTTATAGGGCCTCCTCTCATTATTATTAGGTTTTAAGGGGTAGGTAGGTTTTCATTTATTTTGAGTGCCATCCACTGCCATTAGTAAAGGTTGAGGCTGACAGTAGGTCCCCCCCTGTAGGGACATTTAATCTCCCTATTTATTAATATCAGAGCCCTCAGCCCTCACATGTCACCCATGGGTATTGGATGGGGGGATATTAGGTTCCCTCTCCCCATTTAATAATTAGAGTTTGCACTGTTGCCAATGTGTGGAGCTCCCCCATTTAATTTAATTATATACTTCATCTGTTGGCCAATATGTCCCAGCCACATTATTACTTAATTGAAGCCCCACTGTTGGGGCACAGAATTAAACCTATGTCTCCCCCCTCTTCATCATTTTATTTAGAGCCCCACCATTGGGGATGATCTGTCCAACCCATTCTTTAAATGGAAGCCCCTATCCAATGCCCATATTTGGCAATATGGGGTTGTATTTTACTTGTGAATGGGTGGTAATAGCTATCCAGTTGCCAGTCTTTTATTACACTGGCTGCTCACTGTTTAGCAGACATGTCATCACTTGCAGCTGCTTGTGCTGCCTGGCATATAGTTAACATGTAATCTCAAAGCAATCGGCATTTTGTTTGCGTCAGAATTAGCTCCTTTGCCCATTTCCAGACAGTCACCTCTGTGGCCACCGTTCAATTGAATTTATTGTTTATCTGCATCTCTCTTAGGGTAACACTGTTATTCTCATGTTTGTAGACACATTAGGGTCTTTACTGGAGGCATCCCACAAATGAGAAATAATGGAGGTGATGGATGAGAAAGGACTGAGGAAGGCAAGACTATATATATATATATACACCAGGGGGTTTAGAGTGAATTTATAGTGTATAACAGGGATATCATGACATGTTTTAGAGAAGCATATGACAAACACGTATTTATCCAGTGCATCCCTGCCTTATGTACACATCATAAGCATTCTCAAATCATGCCATTACAGCTCAAATAGATTTTTTTTTTTTACCATGTCTCAATGTGCATGTCAGACCATAGTTGTTAAAGCCTTTTCATGCATTTAAAAGGGGTGCTAATTAACAAAAACACAATTTTGTCTTTTATAAATGAAGGTGAGTCACATCCTTAGATAAGCAGTTCGATTGTAGGCTAGAAAATATGAACTTGTTTAGAAACAGGAGTATTAGTGGGGTTATATAACATTATTCCAATATATAGGGTTTGTACAAACAGTTCTCTGGTAACCTGCTGGTTAATAGGACTGCATAAAGGACAAGTGGTTATATGTTTAGATACGAAGAAAGGGGATTTCAACAATGGCAGTAGAAAGGGTTCTTTACATTTGGGACATACTTTTCTGCCTATATAAGTTGTTACAAGACACTGTACACATTTTAAAACCATGTCTAAATGCTTTTTTGGAAAAATAGGATATTTAGGGATATAATAGTTATTATCTAGAATGACAGTTTACTGATCAAAAGTAAATTTGGAGTCAAGAAAGATATTTATCCTAAATGTGCCCCGAGCTTTTGGTAGTAAGCTGTAAGTAAGGTGATAGATAATATACACTCAAAATAGGAAAATTTATGAAAAATGAAGTATGTACAACAAAATTAATAAGTATAATAAATCAATTATACACAGATCCTGCAAAGTGGACACATGACATGTGTGACATGTCATGATTCCCTTTTATTCCAGAAGTTTGGTCCTTAAGGGGTTAAACATGAAATTGCTAAATCTTTCCTAATTTAAGGAATTATGTATTTATATCATAAATGTATATTTTTCTCTATATTTTAGTCATTCTAGTTTAATTGCATTTTAGGTGAAGGCCGTCAATGAATTGCAATACAATACGGTAACATAAAGCATGAAATGTCACATTTCACAAAATGCTAGCTAATCACTTCAGAATGAATTTCATTTTAGACAATAGACTTGTTGTGCTGATGAGGCGGTTTATCAGTGCAGAAGACTTGCACAGTCATAGGAAGATAGGTACCGTATGCAACACACTGTATGTTGAGATAATGAGACAATATTCCTATCAGCAGTATAGAATCCATGACATATACGTTTTATTTTCAAGATAAGAATTTGGGTGCAACCAGAAAAATTGTTGATGGGAATATTTTTCAATTGTTTTCTTTGATGTCCATTTTCTTTAAAAATGCCAATAAACTGACCATTCAGTAGGGACTTTTAAACTCACTTGCAGAGTGTCTAATCCTTTGATCCAACATGACTTTCTCAGACGCTGAAAAGGCTGCAATTGTCTCCATCTGGGGAAAGGTAGACGGCCACGCTGATGAGCTTGGAGCAGAGGCTTTGGAAAGGTATGACTGACATTATATAACATTTTATTGTGAAGTATTTTCATTTATCAATTGAAGTAATATTTTATAACTTTCATATCTTAAGCCGGTGGTATAGTTAATCTAAACATGTTATTGCATGAGTCCTTAGTCCACATTCTATGAACTCTCTACACTGAAATATTTTACATAAATGCACAGGGATATTTACTAAACTGAGGATAGTCCTTAAATTTGAGAATTCATATCGAATTCCTGACAATGTTTTACTTTAGTGAATAAAAACCTGTTAAAGGTTTATTTACTAAAGTGAGCATTCAAACTGAATTCAAAATGAATGAGTAATTGAACTAAAAATATAGTTGACTTAAGAGATGCTTCCAATTTGACTATTTTGACAATAAATGCAAAATCACTTTAAATTCGCCTCAAAATCTAACTTTAGTAAATAATCCTCTATGTGTTTATTCAGTAAAGCTGGAATTTTAGAGGATCTATAAGGGATTTACAGCTTTAAATAGGCAAACTTTTTTTTTTTTAAATCCCTAACTCTGCTAAGTCGGTAATTTGGCCTAAATTCTACGATTCTCTTGTAATTTTTATACGATTACAAATGCAGTGAATAAACCCCAAAGTGATTCACTTTTGACTAATGCTCTGAAGTTCTGATGTGCATTAGAAATAGACATACTAATTGTACCAAAACCATTGCAAGTTCATTTATCAAAACCAGGGGTCCTCAAACTTCGGCCCCCCAGATGTTGCTGAACTACAACTCCCATGATTCTTTGAATTACATAGATAGCCAGAGAATCATGGCAGTTGTAGTTCAGCAACATCAGGGGGGTGAAGCTTGAGGACCCCTGATCTAAACTATATTTTTACCTTAATAAATTTGGACTCACTTTCTTGCGCGTGAAGTGGTTCATTACATACATTACTTTCAGATGTTCATTTTAGGAAGACCATAGATTATTTGTGATGCGGTTAAATAAAGTATTTATCATTTTAAGATCTAATAACACCTAGAAGGTGTAATAGTGCTGCCTTCCTTTTGCACGTGAAGCTGCAGTCATTTGATATAAAAATGTATAATAAATATTGCCAATGTGTAAAATTAAAGTTTTTTTCAACGCTTTACAAGATATATTAAAAATTTGAATTTGCATAAATTGTTAGAGAGATTTATTTCCTTAGAAAAGTTTTACAGCTCTATTAAGCTTTATTGTTGTGGTCTGACTTGTTAGAATTAAAAAATAATTGGTCCTATCACAACTCTTCCACAATAGAAGCTGAGTAACATAACAGAAGTTTTCAACTACAAGAGTTTTTCACTAAAGTGAGAATTCTAAGTGAATTTCTAATATAAGTCAGAGTAGCCAAACTGTAAGCATACTTGACCTAGAGGAGGGATGCCCAAACTGTAGACCCCAGATGTTTTAAATCTACAGCTTCCATGATGCTTTGTCATTCTAAAGTCATGCTAAATGCATGCAAAGCATCATGGGAGTTGTAGTTCTACAGCATCTAGGGATCTACCTTCTGGGCAGCGCTGATTAGAGAATGTTTCAATTTTAGTTATTCTTACTTTACATTTGAAATTCATTTTGTATCCTCTCTTTAGTGTTTCATAAATGTTTGTACATTAAATTGTGAATTGACAAGGGAATTAAAATTATGTTATAACCAGTTATGCAATTAACATGTAGTAATTTGCAGCCCATACTTATGTTTCTGTTTTGAACAGGCTGTTTCTGAGCTACCCTCAGACCAAGACCTACTTCAGCCATTTTAACCTGAGCCATGGTTCCCAGGATCTCCGCAGTCATGGTGGAAAAGTTTTGAACGCCATTGGAGGTGCTGCCAGTCACTTGGATGACCTTAGCGGTGCTCTGTCTACCCTCAGTGACCTCCACGCTTACCAACTGAGAGTTGACCCTGGCAACTTCAGAGTAAGAACTTTTTGTTATTTTTTCGCTTTACAATAACATGGGGTTATCAACAAAATGACTAAAATAAAATATATATGGGAGATTTATCAAAGTGTCCTGTTTTAAACAGTTGTACAAATTAAAGGTGGAGAAATCACCAGTGCTCATTCTTCTGGCTTCCATAATTGGACCTACTTTAAAAAGACTCTCTGGACATTATAACGACTTCATCAGAATTAAGTTGTTGTGGTGCTATGAGGTTCTTGGCACTGTCTTACCTTTAGGGGCTAAACTCTTAACAAGTGCTTTAACCCATACGTGTTGAACCCAGTGCTGGCTAGTAGTGATGTCCCGAACTGTTCGCCAGGAACCGTTCGCTGGCGAACATAGCTTGTTCGTGGCGAACATAGCTTGTTCGTGGCGAACGCAGCGGGCGAACATATGCGATGGTCGGTCCGCCCCCTATTCGTCATCATTGAGTAAACTTTGACCCTGTACCTCACAGTCAGCAGACACATTCCAGCCAATCAGCAGCAGACCCTCCCTCCCAGACCCTCCCACCTCCATGACGAATAGGGGGCGGACCGACCATCGCATATGTTCACCTGTCGCATTCGCCACGAACAAGCTATGTTCGCCGGCGAACGGTTCCCGGCGAACAGTTCGGGACATCACTACTGGCTAGATCTGCCCCTCTTTTTTGCTGTTGTATAAGACTTTAATCAGGAAGCCTCAGACAGGGACGCCGCTCAGTGGTGTTACTACCGCTGGTGCACCCAGTGTGGCTGTACTGGGGCCCACATGCTGAGGGGGCTATATGCTAGCTGAATTTTCTAATATGCAATTTGTATTTCCCATTAGTGTTATTTTATGTTCATTGACGTCATGTTAGTAGAGGCAGAAAGATATTTCATGTAAGAAGCACATTGATATAATTGTCTCTAAACATATGTTAATTGTAAAAAAGCAATAGCTTCTCGAAGATAAAATCTAATATTGAATACGAATTATTACATATTTTGTACATCTATCATAAATAACTAAATATAATTCCATTGTGTTTTTCTTGTAGCTGCTGTCTCACTCCATCCAGGTCACTCTGGCTGCTCACTTTGGAGCTGAATTCACTCCCACTGCCCAATCAGCCTGGGACAAGTTCCTCGCTGCAGTTTCTGCTGTTCTGGTTTCCAAATACAGATAAACTGACAATGTAAATGTGACAAATGACCATTTCATCACTGTAATTAATAACACCAATAAAGTTTTATTAAGGAAATTATTGATTTATTTTTTTTGAGGATTTTGATTTACTCAGGATTGTAGATTTGCCTTAAATGAACACAAATTATTTGAACTAGGTAAGTTAGAAATTCTCCTGGAGTAAAACAATGAAGTGTCCCCTCTATCTGCAACAACAACCCTTATAATTCTACAATGAGACAAAGCATCTCTTAAAACAGTAATCCATGTTGATTTCCACGTCTACATTTCCAAATTAATATGTTGAGGTTCTCTGAGCTGCTCTCTCTATTTCCTTCATGCTTTGGTGGAGTAGAAAACTTACTAAGGTTATCAGCTACTGGTACTCAGAGAGTGAGAGGTGAGCACTGTGTCCAGCAGGTCATAAAAAGTGAGTTGCACGGATGATTACAAAAAGTCTGGTGAACATTTGCTAATGTAGGAGGTCTAATGTCAGATCTGTATGCCAGATCGGAATGTATCTCGTACTCCAGTCCATCAGGAATCAATGATTTCTGGGGTACTAAGAGGTAATCTTGCCATTGTCACCACTGCATGATGTTCCCATGGCAAGGAAGATTGTCGATGTCACATGTCCAAGTGCAGTGCAGTAACAGCTGAGCAAACTCGGACACTTGCTTCTGGATGTGGCGCACGCTAGTGCCGAAACGCGCACTGGCCATTTTTTTTCTTTTTCTTTTATTTATTCGTTTTAGCCCAGTGTGATGGGGATTTAGGTATAGGTAGGCAGGATGACTGAGTTATGTGGGTACGATAGTTTGAGAATAATACGCTCTACCTCACAGCTGGTGTGGGGAGGGGATTTATTAATTGTTATATAAGGTACTTCATAGATAATTCCATTGTTTACCCGTGCATGTCAGCTATACTTACCCTTATCCATAGGCTGCTATTAAACATTAGCTAGAGAGTATCTTTCTTCATTGATTTATAGCATCTATCACTTACTCACATACATGAACTGGTGTGATTACTGACAATTGAGTCAGTTATAAAGTCACCCAGGTGTTGGCTTTTGTTTGCTTTACTTTCTTTGTTTAACTTTTTGTTACTTTATATTTGTATCCCTGTCCTTTTAGATATTGGTTACAATTTATATTGCTAAATCGAAGAAAAGAACACATTTTGCCAAGTGTTCAGAGACTGTGTTTTGAGTAAGAGACTAGTCACAGCTCATTATCCATAAAAATATAGATATTTGAATAATAATTTAATAATTTATTGGATACTTATTAAGATTTATTATGGTTCTTATCAACCCAAATATATCCATATTAGTTTCATGGTTCATTAATGTGAGGGATACACAATGCAAGGATGAGCCTTCTCTGTCTTCCAAGCAATTTTAAGAGTTTTAGCTTGTTTGCTTGTTTGTTTGTTTGTTTGTTTTGACTGACTCTACTAGTACTAATATGTTTATTACTTAGAAAGTTGTTTTGTTTTCCTTTTATTTATCTTGTGTAGGGGCCTGCTCTTTCTAATGAATTCTAATTCAGGAGTTTATTAGATTTTGCTGTTATTACATTTGCATTCTGGGTGAACTCCATTGTTTGAGTGCCTTCAACATGACTCTTGGTCCCCCTAGGGGAGACTGTTAGTATATCACCTAGATGTGGAGATGTCCAAAATGTTGCAAAAATTGGACCTAATTTCTGCACATTAAACATTACATTACATTATATTTAAAGGTTTGCAACCAATAATATTTATGAAAAGGCTGTGTGCAAGGGGTTACTTTGTTTTCTGTAGGGGTTGGGTGACCTTCAGTGTTGTATAAGTGTACAGCAGTATATGAATTTCTGTGTGTGGGTAGCTATGTGTAATATGCTAGTTATATGTCTGGGTAGCTTTTAGTGATGTGTGTGGCAGTGCGTGATGTGCGGGTTACTGTGGGTACCTGTAAGTTAAAAGTATTGCTGTGTGTGATGTGTATTGCCGTGAGTTGGAGAGCTGGGATAGAAGTGGTGAGAAAAGAAGTGATGGGAGGGGGTGATAGCAGGATGGGGAGAGATGGGAAAAGAAGGGATAGGGGGCATGATGGGAAGAGAGGGGGGTATAGCATAAGAGTGATTTGAATTTGGGGTGAAAGGGAAGGACGGCTGGGTGAGAGTGATAGGAGTATGGGATGAGAGGGTGAGATGGCTGGGTGGCAGTGATACAAGTATCGAGTGAAAGGGTTATATGGCTGGGTGGAAGTGATAGGACAATGGGTTGAGATGGTGGGATGGCTGTGTGGGGTTGATAGAAGTATAGAATTAGAGGGTGAGATGGCTGGGTGGCAGTGACACGAGTATGGAATGAAAGGGTTAGATGACTGGGTGGCAGTAATACGAGTATGGAATGAAAGGGTTAGATGGCTGGGTGGCAGTGAAAGGGCAATGAGATGAGAGGGTGGGCTGGCTGTATGGGGGTGATTGGAGTATGGAATGATAGGGTGAGATGGCCACGTAGCAGTGATAGGAACACGGGGTGAGAGGAAGGGTTGGGAGGGGATGATAGAAAGATGGGGAGCGATGGGAGAGGAAGAGATGGGTAGGAAGATGGGGAGACAAGGGGAAGATGGAGTGAGAGGGGTTGGGCGGGGATGATATGAAGATGAGGAGAGAGGGAGAGGTGGCTGGGTGGGAGTGATAGCACTAGATGGCTGTGTCACCCTGTGCCTATTATAGGTGCAGGTTGTGTATTATAGTTATTTGTCAAATGTATTGCGTGTACTCCTGTCCTGCAGATGCTAGGTGGATTTGGCTTTGCAGCGCCACCTGTTGGTTTAAATGATCCTACAAGCCTGTACAGAGCCACCTGTTAACCCCTTAACGCCGTTACAGCGTTCTATGCCGTCCCCATTCTAATGGGCTTTAAAGCCGTTGCGGCGGCATAGAACGCCATAACGCCTTAAGCCCCCAGGAGCTCCAGTGGACTTACCCCCGCCGGAATCCTCTTTGGGAGGACAGCCCAGGCAGCCCTCCCCGGCAAATCAGGCCCCCAGGGGCCATGTGATCGCTCTCAAAGAGGCCCACTGACGAGCTCTAGCATTAGAAAAAGGCCATGAATTTGTTCTGCGCAGCGCAAGCAGATTTAATAACATGCTTGCACTGAGTTTGCTTTTAAATTGTCTCTGGTGTCTCCACAAGTGGGATACCAGAGGACAAAAGGGCCAGGAAAGTGTATGGTGCATGTGTTTGGAGCCTGCTTATGGGATTGTGTGTGTGTAGAGTGTGGTGTGGTATTGTGTAAATAGGTCAATTTCATTTGTGTTTGTGGTGTAATATGTGTGGCTAAGGGCTGTAGAGAGTGTGTGTTTAGGGGGCATAGTGTTATAGGGAATGTAGCGAGTGTGTGCATACGGGCTGTAGTGTGTGTGTATAGGTGACGTAGTGTGTGTAGGGGTTGTAGAGAGGGTGTGTTTAGAGAATGTTGTATGTGTTTGCTGACAAGGAATGTAGTGTGTGTGTAGGTGGTGTAATGTGTGTGTGTGTAGGAGATCTAGTGTGTAAAGGACCCAGAGTGTGTATAGGAGATTGTTTGTGTGTGTGTAGAGGATTAAGAGTGCATATAGGGTAAGGGATCTAGCGTGTATCTGGAGTGTAATGTGTGTATTGGTGCAATGTGAGGGGTGCTGTAGTGTGTGTGTGTGTGTATATATATATATGGACGTATTGTATGTGTGAGGGGCGCAGTGTGTGTGTATGTAAGAGGGGTGCTGTGTGTGAGGGTGTTTTTATCTGCCGTCACATTCTAGGTTAACTCACTGTGTGTGAGTGAGGGTGCGCTGTGTGTCTGAGGGTGCACTGTGTGTCTGAGGGTGCTGTGTGTGTGTGGGTGCTGTGTGTGAGGGTGTTGTGTGTCTGAGGGTGCTGTGTGTGTCTGGGGGTGCTGTGTGTGTCTGGGGGTGCTGTGTGTGAGGGTGCTGTGGGTGTCTGGGTGCTGTGTGTGTCTGAGGGTGCTGTGTGTGTCTGGGGGATGCTGTGTGTGTCTGGGGGTGCTGTGTGTGTTTGGGTGCTGTGTGTGTCTGGGTGCTGTGTGTGTCTGGGTGCTGTGTGTGTTTGGGGATGCTGTGTGGGAGGGTACTGTGTGTGTCTGAGGGTGCTGTGTGTGTCTGAGGGTGCTGTGTGTGTCTGAGGGTGCTGTGTGTGTCTGGGGGTGCTGTGTGTGTGTTTGGGTGCTGTGTGTGTTTGGGTGCTGTATGTGTCTGGGTGCTGTGTGTGTTTGGGTGCTGTGTGTGTCCGGGTGCTGTGTGTGTCTGAGGGTGCTGTGTGTGTCTGAGGGTGCTGTGTGTGTCTGGGGGTGCTGTGTGTGTCTGGGGGTGCTGTGTGTGTTTGGGTGCTGTGTGTGTCTGGGGGTGCTGTGTGTGAGGGTGCTGTGTGTGTTTGGGGGTGCTGTGTTTGTGAGTGTGAATGTATTTTTTATTTAAATATTTATTTTTATTAATAATAAAATAAAAAAAGTTATATCCCCCCCTCCCTTCTTACCTTTAGCCTGGGAGGGGGGGAGCCGTGCTGCCATGGAGGGGGGCCGTGCTGCTATCCCTGGTGGTCCAGTGGTGAGAGTGAACTCTAGCCTGCAGGCTAGAGTTCACTCTTGCGAGATCTGAGCGTTGCCGCGGTCAGAATCCCGCGAGAGGACCCGCAAGCAGGGAGGGGGGACAAAAAAAAATGTATAATTCAGTTAAATAATAAAAAAATATAATAATATTAAAAAATAAAAAATAAAATAATAATTAATAAAATAATTAATAATATATCAAAATGCCCACCCCCACCAACACATACACAAACACACACTGCATCACACACACTCACACTTCATTCATATACACACACACTGCACTCACACACACTGCATTCATACACACACACTGCACTCATACACACACACTGCACTCATACATACATGCACTGCACTCATACATACACGCACTGCATTCATTATATACACACACTGGAAATAAATATTCAATTAATATATACGCGCACACACTGCACTCATACGCGCACACACTGCACTCACACTGCACTCATACACACACACTGCACTCATACACACACACTGCATTCATACACGCACTGCACTCATACGCACACACTGCATTCATTATATACACACACTGTAAATAAATATTCAATTAATATAATTTTTTTAGGATCTAATTTTATTTAGAAATTTACCAGTAGCTGCTGCATTTCCCACCCTAGTCTTATACTCGAGTCAATACGTTTTCCCAGTTTTTTGGGGTAAAATTAGGGGCCTCGGCTTATATTCGGGTCGGCTTATACTCGAGTATATACGGTATATACATATATTAATTCTACACATATATTTATGTAATATTTTTACGTACCGTATATACTCGAGTATATACTCGAGTATAAGCCGACCCGAATATAAGCCGAGGCCCCTAATTTTACCCCAAAAAACGTATTGACTCGAGTATAAGACTAGGGTGGGAAATGCAGCAGCTACTGGTAAATTTCTAAATAAAATTAGATCCTAAAAAAATTATATTAAAGGACACTCCAGGCACCCAGACCACTTCTGCTCATTGGAGTGGTCTGGGTGCCAACTCCCACTACCCTTAACCCTGCAAGTGTAATTATTGCAGTTTTTTTAAACTGCAATAATTACCTTGCAGGGTTAAGTCATCCCCTAGTGGCTGTCTATTAGACAGCCACTAGAGGACAATAATTAGAGAGGTTCCACTTACGATGGTGGGTCAAAGGAATTGGCACCACCTCACTAGTGGAACAACACCTTATTGGACACTCCAGGAGTGTCCTGGGGCTTAACCCCTTCAGATCAGAATGAAAACAAAAGAGATAATACTCGAAGAGGCTGGAATGAACCAGACTAGTCGAGTATATTCCTGGAGAGAAAATCGATAGATAAATCAATGAATAAATGAATAGATAATTAAATAAATAAATAAATAAGTAAATAGATCTATATACAGAATAACTACCTTATACTCTGAAATAGGATAGGTAGATGCACCAACACACAGTGTTATCTAGCCTTAATGGCTCACCTCCATTAGTTCCCTAGTTACCTAATATCCTAATCACTCTCACAATTGCTACTGGATACTGACTTTAATCGGCAATTTAGCATGGTCAAGTCCAGTAGATTAGAGTGTGGACCATAGGTAATTTGTCAGATAGCTGACCTTTTTTTTTTTTTTTCTTTTTTTTTACATCCCAGGGTATTTCAAGTGAATACAAGTGAATATTACTCAAGTGAATGTGCTAATATTTTAATACGTTGATATAATACAATGTATTTTTTATATGGCATAGTTTAATATTTAATACAAAAAATTTTTGTAAAGTTTATCAAAAAATATTAAATAATTAGAAACACTTATGTAGAAATATTGCATCTCAGCCGCTGTTAGTGGCAATGTATATCAGAAGGAGTGAAATATCAGTGACATGGATGTTCAGATATTTATTGATACATTTTTTAACAGCTAAAGCAGTTTGCATCTGGTGTTTAACTTGACGAGTAAAAGGAAATCAATGTTAATCCTATGTGAAGATCTCAATCTGGAAGCTAAATTTGCAAAGGATTGAATGTTCTTGCCTATTCTTCCGTATAGACTATCTGTTGTTTTATAACAATCTGGTGGATATATCAACTAATTGATTGTTGGATATGGATTAAAGACCTCCACTTTTCGAATGTTAGATAATCTAAATTGACTTTAGATAGTATGAGCTAGTAGTAGAAAGGAGAAATATAGAGCCAATAAAAATTCACAAGACTCCTGAATTCATTACTCTGTTCACTTCTTGATCACGTGAGATCTTAATGTGACAAACACGTTCTATAATACATAAAATAAGAGCCACCGGATGTGTCTCATGAACCTGCTACAGGAGCACATCTAATTCGCTTTTTGTACAATGCGAGATATGTTTTTGTGCATTACAAATTGTTCTATATGTGTATTTATATTAATCTTAGAGCTCAACTGAAATAAAACTCGCAGTAATATTCAGTGTATATAATTGTATCTGAGTGCTTAACTTCAATTAAACCCAAAGTAATATTCAATGTGTATGAATGTATCACAGAGCTCCATTGCCATAATGTGCAATGTGCATGCGTTATGGAGCTCCACAGCAAGTGAAGTGTATTGAGGTATCATAGAACACCAATGTTATAAATGCAGTGCACTTGAATATATTTATAGTTTCTGGAAGGAACTGTCACCAAACATGGTCAGGACTGGACATGACAATGCCACATGCAGCATACAAGATCCAGCGCACTCACTCATTCACTAAACAGCAAGTCTCACAGAATGTTTTATTTAAAAACACCTCACCTAGGCAAAAATAATGGGGGTTTAGTTACAGTATATGATGATACATTGCATAAGCCTGCCACAATGTCAATGTACCGCATTCTTGGTAGGCCTACGTTAGCACCTAACACTTGCTCTTATGAGATAAATCCACTTGGAAAAAGCTTCCTCCTGGTACTCTCTGCAGGTCAAAGTTTAATAGGGCCCTTAAGTGAGGCATCTGTGACAGGGAGGGGTGCAAAGCTGTGAAGTTGGCCTGGACTCCCAAATATATACAAAGAGGCTGTACTCACCTGAACATGCATTCATTATAGGGTGCTGCTGGGGCCAATTCATACAACATACAAGATCCAGCACACACGCTCATCCACTAAACAGCAATTTCAAGTCTCACAGAATGTAATAGTTTCATTTAAAAACACCTCACCTAGGCAAAAAACATTGTATTTCATATTGAACAAATTAATAATTAGGATTAAAAAAAAAAAAAAAAAAAACAATAGTTAAAAGAGAGTGAGGAGAGGTCACCAAACAAAGCCTAATCCAACAACTTCAACTCACAATGCTAAATGTTTCTCTTTTCATTCTCAACACTCAGTTATTTTGTCTTCTATTTCCAGTCATGTAATAATAGGCAGCTTTTAAAAATCATGAGCAATGAGCAATGCTTTAGAACCTACTGCATTTATTTATACACCTAGAATTGTCAGTCTACATATATTAACCACTCCAATTTTAAGCAGGTATTAAATACCTTTTTGGTAAATTTATATATTTTCATTTCAGTGGATATACAGAGATAAAAAGAGTATGGAACATGAAAAAGGAGTAATGAAGGAAAAAAGAGAGTCAATAAAATTAAAACAAAAGAGATAATACTCGAAGAGGCTGGAATGAACCAGACTAGTCGAGTATATTCCTGGAGAGAAAATCGATAGATAAATCAATGAATAAATGAATAGATAATTAAATAAATAAATAAATAAGTAAATAGATCTATATACAGAATAACTACCTTATACTCTGAAATAGGATAGGTAGATGCACCAACACCCAGTGTTATCTAGCCTTAATGGCTCACCTCCATTAGTTCCCTAGTTACCTAATATCCTAATCACTCTCACAATTGCTACTGGATACTGACTTTAATCGGCAATTTAGCATGGTCAAGTCCAGTAGATTAGAGTGTGGACCATAGGTAATTTGTCAGATAGCTGACCCGGGTATTCAAGAGAGGTCACTAAAGAGTCTAATATATGGATAAATGCCGGGTGGCTATTCGTCGATGCCAGTACAAACCGAGCCTAATATATTACGGCTACGGGTAACTGGTTAGATCAAACATACGCCCAAATACAGCATTTGCAGTGGCATATAACTACACCTATATCTAGTAGCTATTATGCTAAAGTGCTAGCCTCTGTGTAGTTATCATAGCTATAGAGTGGTTAAACATGCTTGAAAAATTCTTGCCATACACCCCAGAGGAGATACCTGGGTAGACTCCAATGTACAAAAGTGACCAGACAAAGAAAGGAGGTGAAAGAGATAATTAGATTAAAGTGCCTCCATGTGCAGAACCATACTTAGAATGTTGGTTACCTGCACATGGTGATAGATAGCTACGGGTGAAACAAAATGTGTGCGTGAGAAAAGAGCCCAAAGAGCCCGACGCGCGTTTCGGTGCTGTCTTGCACCTTCGTCAGGGGCTGACTGGAGACTAGTCCATAGTCTCCTTTTATGTGTAGTCACTAGCTTGAACCTCTGAGCTTTGTCCAATCAGACAGCCGGTGGTCCGATCATTCCGGCGCCAAAAACCCCACGTGGTGGTATGTAAATGAGCTGCCTCCTTTAGCCAATCCCATATCAATGTTGATCTATCTCGGTAACAGCCTGTGTTAACCCTCTCAGTGCTGGGTTAATTCCCTGATGCAGAGGTGGCTGTGTAGCGATATTACAGTGAATACTGTGACTCGCATATCTCGTAGCTCTGGGAACATGGTCGGTTCCGTTCCTAGAGTATGCATTATAAGGATATAGATTCTATATCTTTGTATTGTTGCTAGAAGCCGAGCATGAAAAATGATATTTATCATCCCAGAATGGATAAAAGATAGATGTTCTTAATAAAGCCTAGACGTGAGATATAGAAGAGGATGGGATATATGTGATAGAGAAGTGCCCTGTGAGCCCTATTTTGGGATGATGTTGAAATCAACTTGAGGAGTCTGTCAGCGAAATGCCCAGTCCTGTTCACTAGGAGAGGAAATTATTCCTTGCCTTGCCGTATGGATTAACCAACTGGGTGCCGAGTGGATTCCAGGCACCTAGTATTCATAGTGATGGTGGTTAGCATCCCTTACGATATCCGTGACAGACTTCCGCAGTCTACATGCCCATGATAGGGATTATGATGAGCCTTACCGTATCGATAGCTCATCTGGATGTCGAGTAGGTTCCTAGGCATCCAGATTCAAATAGGTCCGATATGGCTTTAGCAGAGCGCCTCTCTGACAACTAATGAGACTACGTGGCTTGGTGTATATCATTGTGATTAATAGTATCCATGAACTAGCGATTTTGATTGCTAAACATTGTAACAGCTATAACTGTGTTAGCTATTCGCATTATTGTTGAGAAACAATTAGTTCATGGCTATGTATAGCTTGAAAAGCTCAATTGAGAGTCTCAGTTGGATAGTGTGTAGGCTAAGGCTTGATATAAAAAGGAGGAAGGGTTTAATATGGTTCTATTTCTAGGGACATGCCCGTTGTGGATCTTAGAGGAGCAGTGGTTATAGTAGAACATATATACATATTTACAAAATTCACAATATATACAAATTGCATTTTAATAGTAATCTTATTATTAAGGCAAGCTCGAATGAATAGAAAAAGGCGATAATTAGGAGGATGCATGGTTAAAGTGAAGAACCCATTTAATTCGTAAGGTACGAAAAATGGGGTTCTTCCTGACCCTACTTCATATATCAGATGAAAGGGGTATAGGAAAAGCCTTCATTTAGGCCATTGGGAGATAAGGTTTTCAATGTAAAAATCCAGTAGCTCTCCCGTTGTAGTAGTTTAACGTCTATGTCTCCCTTTCTAGGTCCTAGTTTGATTTTTTCAATGCCATTGAAACGTAAGCCATGCGCTGAGCCATCATGTCTTAGTTTAAGATGTCGAGAAATGACCTTATCAGTTTGTCTAGAGGGGTTTACGGAATTTACGTGCTCTAAAATTTTTTGGCGCCGGAATGATCGGACCACCGGCTGTCTGATTGGACAAAGCTCAGAGGTTCAAGCTAGTGACTACACATAAAAGGAGACTATGGACTAGTCTCCAGTCAGCCCCTGACGAAGGTGCAAGACAGCACCGAAACGCGCGTCGGGCTCTTTGGGCTCTTTTCTCACGCACACATTTTGTTTCACCCGTAGCTATCTATCACCATGTGCAGGTAACCAACATTCTAAGTATGGTTCTGCACATGGAGGCACTTTAATCTAATTATCTCTTTCACCTCCTTTCTTTGTCTGGTCACTTTTGTACATTGGAGTCTACCCAGGTATCTCCTCTGGGGTGTATGGCAAGAATTTTTCAAGCATGTTTAACCACTCTATAGCTATGATAACTACACAGAGGCTAGCACTTTAGCATAATAGCTACTAGATATAGGTGTAGTTATATGCCACTGCAAATGCTGTATTTGGGCGTATGTTTGATCTAACCAGTTACCCGTAGCCGTAATATATTAGGCTCGGTTTGTACTGGCATCGACGAATAGCCACCCGGCATTTATCCATATATTAGACTCTTTAGTGACCTCTCTTGAATACCCGGGTCAGCTATCTGACAAATTACCTATGGTCCACACTCTAATCTACTGGACTTGACCATGCTAAATTGCCGATTAAAGTCAGTATCCAGTAGCAATTGTGAGAGTGATTAGGATATTAGGTAACTAGGGAACTAATGGAGGTGAGCCATTAAGGCTAGATAACACTGGGTGTTGGTGCATCTACCTATCCTATTTCAGAGTATAAGGTAGTTATTCTGTATATAGATCTATTTACTTATTTATTTATTTATTTAATTATCTATTCATTTATTCATTGATTTATCTATCGATTTTCTCTCCAGGAATATACTCGACTAGTCTGGTTCATTCCAGCCTCTTCGAGTATTATCTCTTTTGTTTTAATTTTATTGACTCTCTTTTTTCCTTCATTACTCCTTTTTCATGTTCCATACTCTTTTTATCTCTGTATATCCACTGAAATGAAAATATATAAATTTACCAAAAAGGTATTTAATACCTGCTTAAAATTGGAGTGGTTAATATATGTAGACTGACAATTCTAGGTGTATAAATAAATGCAGTAGGTTCTAAAGCATTGCTCATTGCTCATGATTTTTAAAAGCTGCCTATTATTACATGACTGGAAATAGAAGACAAAATAACTGAGTGTTGAGAATGAAAAGAGAAACATTTAGCATTGTGAGTTGAAGTTGTTGGATTAGGCTTTGTTTGGTGACCTCTCCTCACTCTCTTTTAACTATTGTTTTTTTTTTTTTTTTTTTTAATCCTAATTATTAATTTGTTCAATATGAAATACAATGTTTTTTGCCTAGGTGAGGTGTTTTTAAATGAAACTATTACATTCTGTGAGACTTGAAATTGCTGTTTAGTGGATGAGCGTGTGTGCTGGATCTTGTATGTTGTATGAATTGGCCCCAGCAGCACCCTATAATGAATGCATGTTCAGGTGAGTACAGCCTCTTTGTATATATTTGGGAGTCCAGGCCAACTTCACAGCTTTGCACCCCTCCCTGTCACAGATGCCTCACTTAAGGGCCCTATTAAACTTTGACCTGCAGAGAGTACCAGGAGGAAGCTTTTTCCAAGTGGATTTATCTCATAAGAGCAAGTGTTAGGTGCTAACGTAGGCCTACCAAGAATGCGGTACATTGACATTGTGGCAGGCTTATGCAATGTATCATCATATACTGTAACTAAACCCCCATTATTTTTGCCTAGGTGAGGTGTTTTTAAATAAAACATTCTGTGAGACTTGCTGTTTAGTGAATGAGTGAGTGCGCTGGATCTTGTATGCTGCATGTGGCATTGTCATGTCCAGTCCTGACCATGTTTGGTGACAGTTCCTTCCAGAAACTATAAATATATTCAAGTGCACTGCATTTATAACATTGGTGTTCTATGATACCTCAATACACTTCACTTGCTGTGGAGCTCCATAACGCATGCACATTGCACATTATGGCAATGGAGCTCTGTGATACATTCATACACATTGAATATTACTTTGGGTTTAATTGAAGTTAAGCACTCAGATACAATTATATACACTGAATATTACTGCGAGTTTTATTTCAGTTGAGCTCTAAGATTAATATAAATACACATATAGAACAATTTGTAATGCACAAAAACATATCTCGCATTGTACAAAAAGCGAATTAGATGTGCTCCTGTAGCAGGTTCATGAGACACATCCGGTGGCTCTTATTTTATGTATTATAGAACGTGTTTGTCACATTAAGATCTCACGTGATCAAGAAGTGAACAGAGTAATGAATTCAGGAGTCTTGTGAATTTTTATTGGCTCTATATTTCTCCTTTCTACTACTAGCTCATACTATCTAAAGTCAATTTAGATTATCTAACATTCGAAAAGTGGAGGTCTTTAATCCATATCCAACAATCAATTAGTTGATATATCCACCAGATTGTTATAAAACAACAGATAGTCTATACGGAAGAATAGGCAAGAACATTCAATCCTTTGCAAATTTAGCTTCCAGATTGAGATCTTCACATAGGATTAACATTGATTTCCTTTTACTCGTCAAGTTAAACACCAGATGCAAACTGCTTTAGCTGTTAAAAAATGTATCAATAAATATCTGAACATCCATGTCACTGATATTTCACTCCTTCTGATATACATTGCCACTAACAGCGGCTGAGATGCAATATTTCTACATAAGTGTTTCTAATTATTTAATATTTTTTGATAAACTTTACAAAAAATTTTTGTATTAAATATTAAACTATGCCATATAAAAAATACATTGTATTATATCAACGTATTAAAATATTAGCACATTCACTTGAGTAATATTCACTTGTATTCACTTGAAATACCCTGGGATGTAAAAAAAAAAAAAAAAAAAAAAAAAAAAAACGGATCGTTTTCCTGGCACTGGAGTTTCCCTTTAATTGAATATTTATTTACAGTGTGTGTATATAATGAATGCAGTGTGTGCGTATGAGTGCAGTGCGTGTATGAATGCAGTGTGTGAGTGCAGTGCGTGTATGAGTGCAGTGTGTGTGTGTATGTGTATGAGTGCAGTGTGTGTGCGTATATATTAATTTAATATTTATTTCCAGTGTGTGTATATAATGAATGCAGTGTGTGTGTCTGAGTGCAGTGTGTGTGAGTGCAGTGTGTGTGAGTGCAGTGTGTGTATATGAATGAAGTGTGAGTGTGTGTGATGCAGTGTGTGTGATGCAGTGTGTGTGAGTGCAGTGTGTGTGAGTGCAGTGTGTGTGAGTGCAATGTGTGTTTGATGCAGTGTGTGTTTGATGCAGTGTGTGTGATGCAGTGTGTGTGAAAGCAGTGTGCATGAATGCAGTGTGTGTGAGTGCAGTGTGTATATGAATGAAGTGTGAGTGTGTGTGATGCAGTGTGTGTGATGCAGTGTGCGTTTGTGTATGTGTTGGTGGGGGTGGGCATTTAATATATTATTAATTATTTTTATTTTTTATATTATTATTTTTTTTTGTATTATTATTTAATTATTATTATTTATTTTTTTTAAATTATATTTTTTTTTCGTCCCCCCTCCCTGCTTGATACATAGCAGGGAGGGGGCTCCTTCCCTGGTGGTCCAGTGTCATTGGTAGTTCAGTGGGGGGAGAGGGGGGCTGGCAGAGCTGTACTTACCTGTCCTGCAGCTCCTGTCAGCTCTCTCCTCCTCCGCGCGGTCTGTGCAGCTCCCTCTGTCAGCTCCCAGTGTAAGTCTCGCGAGAGCCGCGGCTCTCGCGAGACTTACACTGGGAGCTGACCGAGGTGCTAAACGGACGGCGCGGAGGAGGAGAGAGCTGACAGGAGCTGCAGGACAGGTAAGTACAGCTCTGCCAGCCCCCCTCTCCCCCCAGTCTGTATTATGGCAATGCAAATTGCCATAATACAGACTCTGACTCGAGTATAAGCCGAGTTGGGGTTTTTCAGCACAAAAAATGTGCTGAAAAACTCGGCTTATACTCGAGTATATACGGTAATTAGGTATCCTAATTAATTACAATTAGCGGGACCTGCCTGACAACCCATGCCGAAAGTATAGGCAATTTATTTGCTAGCACTATATTTAACCCTATAACTTTCCAAGACACCATAAAACCTGTACATAGGGGGTACTGTTTTACTCGGGAGACTTCGCTAAACACAAATATTAGTGTTTCAAAACAGTAAAATGTATTACAACGATGATATCGCCAGTAAAAGTGACGATTTTTGAATTTTTCACACACAAACAGCACTTACACGGACGGTATTATTGCTGTGATACTTTTTATTGTTTTGAAACACAAATATTTGTGTTCAGCGAAGTCTCCCGAGTACCACAGTACCCCTCATGTACAGGTTTTATGGTGTTTTCAAAAGTTACAGCGTCAAATATAAGGCTTGTGTTTCATATTTTTCACATTAAAGTTCGCCAGATTGCTTACGTTGCCTTTGTGACCCTATGGTAGCCCAAGAATGAAAATTACCCCTATGATGGCATACCATTTGCAATAGTAGACAACCCAAGGTATAGAAAATGGGGTATGTCCAGTCTTTTTTTAGTAGTCACAAACACTGGCCAAAATTAGCGTTTTTTGCATTTTTCACACACAAACAAATACTAACGCTAACTTTGGCCAGTGTTTGTGACCAAATGGCTACTATAAAAGACTGGACATACCCCATTTGCAATACCTTGGGTCGTCTACTATTGCAAATGGTATGCCATTATGGGTGTAAATTTAATTCCTGGGCTACTATACAGTCTCAAAGGCAACGTAACCAATCTGGCGAATTTCAATTTCAAATGTAACGTTCTATATTTGACCCTGTAACTTCCCAAAACACCATAAAACCTGTACATATGGGGTACTGTTTTACATGTGAGACTTTGCTGAATACAAATATGTGTATTTTATTGCAGTTAAAGGAAACAGTATTCTGACATTGACAGTTAAAATGTCATGTAGAACTAAAAAAAATAACATTTCTTATTTTCTTCCATTTCTTTCATATTAAATTATGTTTCATAGCTAAATATTTGATATTAAATGAAAGCCCTGTTTCCCCTGAATAAAATTATATATAATAAGTGTGGGTGCACTTAATGTGCCAGCGGTGAATTACGGTTTGACAGACATATAGCGCAAATGCCAGGTTTTATTTACGTTTTGTTCTGTTCACAATCTGTACATTTGTCTCAGTCCTTAACCCCTTAAGGACTGAGCCAAATGTACATGTTGTGAACAGAACAAAACGTAAACAAAACCTGGCATTTGCGCTATATGTCTGTCCAACCATAATTCACCTCTTTCATATTAAATGCACCCCCCCTTATTATATATCATTTCATGCAGGGTATTCACACATATATATATATATATATATATATATATATATATATATATATATATATATATATATATATATATATATATATATATATATCTTTAAAAAAACAAATAAAGAATACAAAAATGAATAAATATATATATATATATATATATATAATTGGATGGGCGGGAGTGGCTGCAGTGGTCAGGCAGTCCCCCCTGATTGGGATCGCTGCAAAGAATAAGTATCCTGGCTGCCAGGAGGGCCCAATCATTATGGCGTGCCATGCCGCCCTAGCAGCATTAAAGCCCTCCTTTTGCAGGACAGCATAGCACACCCTAACATCAGGAAGGGGTTAATGTTGTGGCTGATCAATGTATATATCGGTAAGTAATGGACAGACAGAATAATGATGACAGATGAAAGAGGTGAAGAGATAAAATGAGCTCACGGTTTCACATGCTATATTATTTTATTATTTTCTCTTATGTGAGGAATACAGTATTATGAGAGTTTTAATATTCTCCAGAATACCAGGCAAATCTCCACCTTTGTGCTATTCAATAGATGTACACCACTGAGGTTTTTCTAAGAATGGAATTCTTGAAAATAAAATTTCATATTCTGCCAACCAACAGCTGATTTTCTCTGGGAATATCTGCAATAACAGCTGGAAGTTTTCTAATTGCTTCTGGGTCAAAAGTTTGATGACCTGCCTGCCTGAATCTCATAAAGTAATTACTAGATATTCCTTGTTTCATTCACTTCCCCTCCCTGGGTGCTGCTGACAGGTTAACCATTCAGAAAAGTCAGATATTTCCTCATCCCTCAATCCACTCCCTGCCTGAAAGAAAACTGAAAATGAAAACCTCCGTATTGGTTAGGGGTGGGGTTTGATATAACTTCCTCTGATGTAACGAGACAAGGAAATAGGTTTATTTCCCATCTTATTCCCCTGACCAGATGACTCTGATGGGGAAGTGTTTTCATGGCTTGTTGGCATTTCCACCAGGGTACAATCAAAACAATATGGAGATATCACACTAACCTCACCACAGCCATTGACATCACAGCATTAACCAGCGAGGGAGTGAGTCATATGTTTATCAACACTGCATGATTTTATTCAACAAGGGGAAGGCAACATATTGTTTTGTGGGAGGTGATGCAACAAACGGAATGTTTCTTTGCAGATTACATATTGTGAGAGGATTTTGTAGAGAGATCAAGTCATTCATGTGACATTTCACCTATATTGTAAAATCTCCAGGTGCAACATGCAGAGAATTATAAACACAAATGTAAACCTATTGACTTTCCAGTTTCTTGCCCCACCCTTTAGAGCATAATCTCGGAGAAACTCTGCTTGATTATTTTGTGACAGATTTTTAAAAAATTGTTTTGTATATAACTGGGCCATACAAAATGTATTGTATATAGATGGACCACACATTTCATGTTGTGTAAAATCTTTATGAAATACTCACATCGACTGTGTTGGAATTTCAAACTCAAAGAAATTGGTCTAGATGAAAGTTCTTATTCTTGGGTAGAACATTGGCTTAAAAATACACTGAGTTCTCATTAATTCTAAATTTTCAAGCTGGACAAAAGTAGTAAGTGGTGTCCCTTAGAGTTCTGTTCTGGGACCGCTTCTATTTAACATATTTATAAATGATCTTGAAATTAACATTTATATTCATGTTTCAGTGTTTGCAGATGACACAAAACTCTGTAATGTAATACAATGTGAGCAAAATATTACTTTGCTGCAGAGGGATTTAGATAGATTGAAGAGCTGAACACTGAAATGGCAGATCAAATTTAATGTTATGCACTTTGAGGTAAAGAATGCACAAGCAACTTAAATGCTAAATGGTAGTAATTTAGGGATAACAACATACAAGAAGGATTTGGGAATTGTTATAGACAACAAACTATGCAACAGTAAGATTAAAAAAAAAGGCATTAATTCTTGGGATGAGAATATCATTTTGCCTCTTTATGAAGCACTTGTAAGACCACATCTTGAATATGCTGTGCAATATTAGGCACCTGTTCTAAAGAAGGATATTATGGCACTAGAAAAAGTGCAGAGGTGAGCTACAAAATCAATAAAAAGAATGGAACATTTTAGCTATGAAGAAGGGTAAACAAATTAAAACATCTTTAGTTTAGAAAAAAGTTGCCTCAGAGGGGATATGATAACATTATACAAATATATCCAGGGCCAATACAAACACTTTTCAGGAAATTCACAAACAGGACTACACATATGACACAAGGTCATGCATTTAGACTGGAAGAAAGAAGATTTAGTCTAAGGCAAAGGAAAGGGTTTTTTTTTTTACTGTAAGAACAATAAGGATGTGGAATACCGTGCATGAAGAAGTGGTTTTATCAGAGTCTGTACAGATGTTTAAACAGCAACTAGATTCATACTTGCAAAAACATAATATTCAATTATATAATTTTTCAACTGCAGGTTAATAGCTTCTTGATCCAAGGATAAATCTGACTGCCATTCTGGGGTCAATAACAAATTTTTTTCCTAGTTTGTTGCAAAATTGGAAGTGCTTTAAACTGTTTTTTTTTTTTTTCATTCTTTTGGATCAACAGCAAAAAACAGATGTGAGGAAGGCTGAACTTGATGGACACATGTCTCCTTTCAGCCTATGTAACTATGTCACTATGTAAAATATGTAAAATGTATATCATTCAAAGTGATATTTATTGTTTCCCTATAAGTCTTTAATGGCAGTAATGTAATCGATAATAAAAGGCTTATTGGGAACCGATAAATGTTATCGGATGCAATGTAATCAAAGCCAAGGTTGGAAATAAACCCCAATTTTGAGGGAGTTCTTAAGCCATTATTAAGCATGGATGCTAAGATTGGCATATATTTAAATCAAGAAGTGAAATAGGTCTGAAATTGACACGTTTCATGTTAGCTTGCTTAGGGAGAGTAACTATTGTGGCTTTCACAATTTCCTTTGGGAACTGTCCAATGGACAAAGTTAGTGAGGTGGTGTACAAATAGGCATGAGAATGTGCAATAATTATAATTATAATAATAATTATAAAAGTCACTTATGCCAGGAGATGTATGCTTAGGTAGATATCTGATGACCAGGGCTACTTGTCATTTTGCAAAAGAAGCTATTCGTTCTTGTAGAAATAATGAAAAACGCACACTGGATGCTAAGGTTGTACCCCTTTAAAAGAGAGACTACCCAGCAAGCTGGTAAGATTACAAACCGACATTAATATTGAGCCTATTCAATCTTAAATTTTGGAGTCCAGCAGATAGGGAGAAAATACGGGAGAAAAACTAGGAAATAACAAGTAGTACTAGATATTATTGATACGGTGCATAAAAAGTATCTCAAAATCAACAGTGCTACACTGAAACTTTATTAACTGCTTATACAAAGAGATACAATTGCCACTATGTATCCATATATAATTATGTATCCTATAAATGGTTAGAATGTCTGTCCTTGGTATGCAGATGAACGCTTTGTTCAAAATGCTGTTCACAGAGGAGTACGTATAAGACAATAATTCCCTAAACAGTATAGTCCCTTGGGGTATATCTTTTGCAATCTGTGAATATAACCATGAAAAGCACAGTATTGGGTAAGGGAAGACGTATAGCCAGTACTGATGTAAAGTTGTGAGGTAGAAGGGAAAGTGTCTAATGACATGCAAAAGCAGCGACAATCATAATATATAATTAGAAAAGTTGTATCTGATAAAACAAATCTATCGCTGGTCTGCTGTAATTCCCTTGCTTCTGCTAATAAACACCTTCGTGGGTGTTCTAAAGCTAAATGGCTAAACTAAATACTGTTCCCTATCAAATGATATCGGACTCCAAAACAAAATAAATAATCAAAGAAATAGTTGTTAACGAAAATTAAACATAGCGAAAGTAGTGCAGAGAGGGGTTTCCCTTAGTGCATAATAAGTGGTGCACGTGAAGTGTCAAAGTGCTGTGAATGGGAATACCCCCCCCCCCCCCCCCGTCTTAAACCCGACGCGCATTTCGGAGTCTGAAAGCTCCTTCGTCAGGGGTGAAAATTGCCGCCAAATCCCCCCTAGCATTTAAATGCTAAATGGACAATCATGAAGAAGGTCATGTCTTCGTCATCAGTGACGTGGTATATCGACGTGAGCATCATGTGGGTGGAGATTAAGTAGCTGCCACATCAAATGATTGACTCAAGTCCCTCGCATAGATGGAATCCTTCCATGATACAAATACACGGGTGCATTAATAGTTGTATGTTTGATCGATTGAGGCTTTATTTTTGCCGGTAAGCCATTAAGATATATGGCGATCTGCAAGTCCTCAAAACTCCAAACGATACAATCACTGCATCCTGCGTATAGTGCATGGAACGTGAAGAGATAACATATGATTCAAATTGTGATGTATGTCTTTTGATTGAGGAGTTGATCTCTCCTAATATTTTATGTGGTATGAGTGGAGAAATCCCTAAAGTCTGAAATGACAGTTTTATGAAGGGAATCTACACTTGTCCATCGATAATATACCCACAATAAAAAACAAAAGAACCATAATGTTAGATGATATTAATAAGGGAGGGAAGGAGGGGAGAAAATGGACGGAGAGTATGGGCCAAAATCATGCCATACACTTAAAATCCTAAATAATAAGGAGATATATGAAAATTATATTAAAACAAAAATCCCGTGAATTAATCAGAAATAGTTAAGATAAATCAAGTAGGCTATTTACAAATGTACAAGACAAATATGTTTAAAGAGACTTCTAGATAAATGGGGAGTATGAAAAGCCCTCATTGAGACCTTTAGGAGACAGAGTTTTTAGGCGGTAGATCCAGTAACATTCACGTCTTCTTAGACGTTGATCCCAATTGCCTTTCCTCTGGTCCTGTTTGATTAATTCAATGCCTTGGAATTTGAGGACATTGATGTCTCCATTATGGACTGTTTTCACATGCCTGGAGACAGATATTTCCATGTTCCTAGTTGTTTTAACTGAGTTTATGTGTTCTAGAATGCGTTTCTTGAATGGTCTAAAAGTTTTTCCCACGTACATCACATGACATTGACAGGTGATTAAATAAATCACTCCCTTCGAATTACAATTAAAGAACGAGGGTGATGTAAAACTTTCCGTGTTGGAGCTATTACTGAAGTTTTTTGAATTGGTATTGATATACCTACAGGCTTTGCACCTACCACATTTGTAGGTGCCTTTGATTTTTTCCGACAACCAGTGAGTGGGTGGTTTATTCGTTTGAAAATGGCTATGCACCAATATGTCTTTCAAATTATTACCCCTTCTAGCTGTCAAGGAAGCATAAGAAGGGAGGACATCTCTAAGATATGTATCCTGTTTCAATAGAGGCCAAAAGCGATTCATGATTGTTCTGACCTGATCCCAACCGGCATCGAAGGTGGCAATACACCTAAGTTTTTTCTGATCAGCATCTTTTGATATTGAGGGGAGAGCTCCTTTTTCTCTTAATAGATCTTCCTGTTCAGTTAAGAGAGCCCTGTGGTATGCCCTCTTGAGGCACTTATTGGGGTACCCTTTGGACCTGAACATTTGTCGCAGATCTCTTGCTTGTGTTTTAAAGTCTTCTAAGTCGGAGCAGTTACGTCTCAGGCGTAAATACTGGCCCGTGGGTATTCCCCGCTTCTGCTGAATTGGATGATGGCTTTTCCAATTCAGGAGATTATTTGTGGCTGTGCTCTTTCTGAACAGGTTTGTTTTAATGACCCCTTGTTGTAATGGGGATACCATGAGATCAAGGAAACTTAAAGATGGAGTGCCTATTTCGGCGGTGAATTTGAGGTTCAATTCATTGATGTTAAGGCTATGTGTAAATTGCCTAAACTGGATGCACAAGATGTCCCCATAGCAGTCCCCTGCACCTGGTGATAGTATACCCCATCAAAAAGGAAGAAGTTGTGTGTTAGCACAAATCTTAAGAGATCCAATGCAAGGTCACTGTGTTTGTCTAGGGATGCCCCTCTCCTCCTCAAAAAATGCTCTGTATGTTTTATCCCAATTAGGTGAGGTATTGGGACTGCTATGGGGACATCTTGTGCGCCCTCATATGCCAACCTGCACCTGGGATGGTGGGAGGAGCAAGTGGTATTCGCGTCTCCCCCCAAAAATCCCCTGACCCAGTACATACATCTCTGGAAAAGATACATAGATGACATTATAATCATCTGGACTGGGTCAGGGGACCAGTTTAGGCAATTTACACATAGCCTTAACATCAATGAATTGAACCTCAAATTCACCGCCGAAATAGGCACTCCATCTTTAAGTTTCCTTGATCTCATGGTATCCCCATTACAACAAGGGGTCATTAAAACAAACCTGTTCAGAAAGAGCACAGCCACAAATAATCTCCTGAATTGGAAAAGCCATCATCCAATTCAGCAGAAGCGGGGAATACCCACGGGCCAGTATTTACGCCTGAGACGTAACTGCTCCGACTTAGAAGACTTTAAAACACAAGCAAGAGATCTGCGACAAATGTTCAGGTCCAAAGGGTACCCCAATAAGTGCCTCAAGAGGGCATACCACAGGGCTCTCTTAACTGAACAGGAAGATCTATTAAGAGAAAAAGGAGCTCTCCCCTCAATATCAAAAGATGCTGATCAGAAACAACTTAGGTGTATTGCCACCTTCGATGCCGGTTGGGATCAGGTCAGAACAATCATGAATCGCTTTTGGCCTCTATTGAAACAGGATACATATCTTAGAGATGTCCTCCCTTCTTATTCTTCCTTGACAGCTAGAAGGGGTAATAATTTGAAAGACATATTGGTGCATAGCCATTTTCAAACGAATAAACCACCCACTCACTGGTTGTCGGAAAAAATCAAAGGCACCTACAAATGTGGTAGGTGCAAAGCCTGTAGGTATATCAATACCAATTCAAAAAACTTCAGTAATAGCTCCAACACGGAAAGTTTTACATCACCCTCGTTCTTTAATTGTAATTCGAAGGGAGTGATTTATTTAATCACCTGTCAATGTCATGTGATGTACGTGGGAAAAACTTTTAGACCATTCAAGAAACGCATTCTAGAACACATAAACTCAGTTAAAACAACTAGGAACATGGAAATATCTGTCTCCAGGCATGTGAAAACAGTCCATAATGGAGACATCAATGTCCTCAAATTCCAAGGCATTGAATTAATCAAACAGGACCAGAGGAAAGGCAATTGGGATCAACGTCTAAGAAGACGTGAATGTTACTGGATCTACCGCCTAAAAACTCTGTCTCCTAAAGGTCTCAATGAGGGCTTTTCATACTCCCCATTTATCTAGAAGTCTCTTTAAACATATTTGTCTTGTACATTTGTAAATAGCCTACTTGATTTATCTTAACTATTTCTGATTAATTCACGGGATTTTTGTTTTAATATAATTTTCATATATCTCCTTATTATTTAGGATTTTAAGTGTATGGCATGATTTTGGCCCATACTCTCCGTCCATTTTCTCCCCTCCTTCCCTCCCTTATTAATATCATCTAACATTATGGTTCTTTTGTTTTTTTATTGTGGGTATATTATCGATGGACAAGTGTAGATTCCCTTCATAAAACTGTCATTTCAGACTTTAGGGATTTCTCCACTCATACCACATAAAATATTAGGAGAGATCAACTCCTCAATCAAAAGACATACATCACAATTTGAATCATATGTTATCTCTTCACGTTCCATGCACTATACGCAGGATGCAGTGATTGTTTCGTTTGGAGTTTTGAGGACTTGCAGATCGCCATATATCTTAATGGCTTACCGGCAAAAATAAAGCCTCAATCGATCAAACATACAACTATTAATGCACCCGTGTATTTGTATCATGGAAGGATTCCATCTATGCGAGGGACTTGAGTCAATCATTTGACGTGGCAGCTACTTAATCTCCACCCACATGATGCTCACGTCGATATACCACGTCACTGATGACGAAGACATGACCTTCTTCATGATTGGCCATTTAGCATTTAAATGCTAGGGGGGATTTGGCGGCAATTTTCACCCCTGACGAAGGAGCTTTCAGACTCCGAAACGCGCGTCGGGTTTAAGACGGGGGGGTATTCCCATTCACAGCACTTTGACACTTCACGTGCACCACTTATTATGCACTAAGGGAAACCCCTCTCTGCACTATTTTCGCTATGTTTAATTTTCGTTAACAACTATTTCTTTGATTATTTATTTTGTTTTGGAGCCCGATATCATTTGGTAGGGAACAGTATTTAGTTTAGCCATTTAGCTTTAGAACACCCACAACGGTGTTTATTAGCAGAAGCAAGGGAATTACAGCAGACCAGCGATAGATTTGTTTTATGAGATACAACTTTTCTTATTATATATTATGATTGTCGCTGCTTTTGCATGTCATTAGACACTTTCCCTTCTACCTCACAACTTTACATCAGTACTGGCTATACGTCTTCCCTTACCCAATACTGTGCTTTTCATGGTTATATTCACAGATTTCAAAAGATATACCCCAAGGGACTATACTGTTTAGGGGATTATTGTCTTATACTCCTCTGTGAACAGCATTTTGAACAAAGCGTTCATCTGCATACCAAGGACAGACATTCTAACCATTTATAGGATACAGAATTATATATGGATACATAGTGGCAATTGTATCTCTTTCTATAAGCAGTTAATAAAGTTTCAGTGTAGCACTGTTGATTTTGAGATACTTTTTATGCACCGTATCAATAATATCTAGTGCTACTTGGTATTTCCTAGTTTTTCTCCCCTATTTTCTCCCTATCTGCTGGACTCCAAAATTTAAGATTGAATAGGCTCAATATTAATGTCGGTTTGTAATCTTACCAGCTTGCTGGGTAGTCTCTCTTTTAAAGGGGTACAACCTTAGCATCCAGTGTGCGTTTTTCATTATTTCTACAATAAAGGGTTCATGCCCATTTTCGGTGGAGCTGGTACCACCTACTCTGACCCATTTCCCTAGCCACGGATTCAACTTTGTTGATCTAGGGCTAAGGGGAATTTTTCTGTTCTTTATATTCGTTCTTGTACCTGTTAATGTGAAACGTGAAAAGGATACATGATCCAGATAATGCATGATATCAGAAGGTGTTGTTTGTGGAATGGATGCATTGTTATGTAGGCGTGTTATACAGCATGTTGTAGTAGGATTCTACTTCATGCACAGTTTGAGTTAATATTTGTCAGCATGTCTCCAGTGTTGTCTAGTAGATAAGGTATTTTAGTTTGCGGATATTAGCTTTCTGTTTGCTAGAAAGCAATTGGCCTGAAAGTAGTAGACATGTTCCTTAAGAGTTGTAAACATGTCCCAACTTCCTGATATTATTTACTATTATGGTAAGCTGGTGTTTTGTAATTAGTTTACAAACAGAGGGTGATTGGGAAATCATAATGTTAGTTTCCATTTCATCTAGTTTTTAGTAAGTGAGGTTTATTGACGCATAATTTTTTTGGGCAGCCTAGTTGAATAAGGGAATTTATTTGTGCATGAGCCATTTGTTATTAATAGGGTCATCAATAGAACAGTTTGGAAGAATCCTTTGATGGCTAGTGTGATAGAACTGTTAATATTGAGATCATCCAACTGAGTGTCGTTCAAACATGAGGTACATTTTTCTCTAACAAGATAGTGAACTAAGAAGAAAATTTTCCGTTCACGAACGGCGAACGCGAACTTCCGCAAATGTTCGCGAACGGGTGAACCAGGCGAATTTTAAAACCCACAGGAACACTTTCTGGCCACAATAGTGATGGAAAAGTTGTTTCAAGGGGACTAACACCTGGACTGTGGCATGCCGGAGGGGGATCCATGGCAAAACTCCCATGGAAAATTACATAGTTGATGCAGAGTCTGGTTTTAATTCATAAAGGGCATAAATCACCTAACATTCCTAAATTGTTTGGAATAACGTGCTTTAAAACATCAGGTATGATGTTGTATCGATCAGGTAGTGTAAGGGTTACGCCCGCTTCACAGTGACAGACCAAACTCCCCGTTTAACGCACCGCAAACAACCGCAAACAGTCCATTTGCACAACCGCAAACTCCCCATTTGCACAAGGTTGGATACCAAGCTAGAAGCAATAAAGTGGAAAACACCTTCAAATGAGCATACAATTAATACAACCTGGTCAATATATCCAGAGTATGAATATTCTATATAAGAATATAGTGAAATCTGAAATAATAAAAGATATATATCATAGCGTAATACAGTTTAAGTATAATAATGAGAGTGTGAAGCAAGTATTGCCAAAATGGAAGTATGTCTTTAAAGAAATGGATAAAGAGAGCCATACTGTCAGGGTACCTGAGGCCTCTACCTCTAAGGGAGGTAGAGACTTGGTGGTGTATCCGTCCAGGCGAGCTGTCCTCTCCGTTCCTCGCGGTTCATCCAGTCACTTAAACACCGGCCGCGAGGAATCCACGTCCTTTTCTAGCAGGACGCTCAATACGTGACGTCATGACGCTAGCACGAGCTATCTGTCACTCAAGTGTCCGATATCCAATCGGTACTTTTCAGAGGCGTGATTTCCATCCAGAACCAGGGTATTTAAGCTTACTCCTTACTTCAGCTCATTGCCCTGTCGTGGTTCTAGCTTGTCTAGTCACTCAGTGCTCTGGGATTCTAGTTTGCTCTTTTGGTTTTGACTCGGCTCGTTGTACTACCCTGTTTCTCTGTTATCCCTTGACCCGGCTTGTCTCTCGCTTATCTGTCTTCTCGTTCCCTCGACCTCGGCTTGTCTCTGACTATTCTTTACTCTCGGTACGTTAGTCCGGCCATTCTAAGGCCCGGTATACGTACCTTTCCACTCTTTGTACTCTGCGTGTTGGATCCCTGTCCCGATCCTGACATTACGACAGGGCCAATGGATCCTGCAGGTACAAACAGTCAGCTTGGTTCTTCGGATCCCAGGTTTGACGCCATGGAACATAGGATGGATCAGATGGCTTTGGCACTACAGGCACTTTTGTCTCGTGCTAGTAATCCACCTGAGGAGACACGTACTCCTTCTATCTCTCCTGCAGTCTCAGGTCTAGAGGTAGCCACTGTAGGTGCTTCTTCCCGTATTACCCCACCAGTACGTTATGGCGGGTCACCGGAGAAGTGTCGTGGCTTTCTAAACCAGATTAGCATCCATTTCGAACTACAACCCCGCTCTTATCCTACAGATAGAGCAAAAGTTGGATTTATTATTACTCTGCTCATTGAAAAAGCTTTGAGATGGGCCAATCCTTTATGGGAGAATGATAATCCACTCGTCTATAATTATAATGCCTTTGTAGCTGCGTTTAGAAGAACTTTTGACCCTCCTGGCAGAAAGGTCAATGCAGCTAGATTAATGTTGCGCCTTAAACAGGACAATCGAACACTTGTGGATTATGCACTAGAGTTCAGATCCTTGGCGGCAGAAGTTAAGTGGAACGAACAGGCTTATATAGATGTGTTTCTGAATGGGTTATCAGATATAATTCTTGACGAGGTCGCTACTAGAGAACTCCCTGAAAATTTGGAGGATTTAATTTCTTTTATATCTCGTATTGATGAACGCTTAAGAGAGAGGCAGAACACTCGAGATAGGACCCGTAGACCCTCCTTTAAACTAGCGCCTACCTTTCAAATCTCTGAGTTCGAAGACTTACGTATTCCTGAACCTATGCAGATAGGCAGTACTCATCTCACTGAAAGGGAGAGACAGTACAGGAGAAGGGAGGGTTTATGTATGTATTGTGGAGTCAGGGGTCATTTACGCCTAAATTGTCCCAATCGTTCGGGAAACGCTCGCACCTAAGTTCCTCTAGAGGACAGGCCTTGGGTGTTTCTACTTTGTCCTCTATTCACAACTACAAGGAGCTCAGGCTTGTGTTACCCGTTTCTTTAAAGTGGGAGAAGGGAGTAGTTAAGACTATGGCACTAATCGATTCTGGAGCTGCTGAGAGCTTTATAGATCAGGGTTTTGCTGCCAAGCATGCTATTCCATCCCAGTTAAAAGAGACACCTCTGGCTGTTGAGGCCATCGATGGTAGACCGTTACTTGAGCCTGTTATTTTTCATGAGACCATACCGATTAACTTGACTGTTGGCATCCTGCATAAAGAGGATATATCCTTGATGCTCATTTCTTCTCCGTCTATTCCCATAGTTCTGGGGTACTCCTGGCTGAGGAGACACAACCCTATTATTAATTGGGAATCAGGGGAGATAGTTTCATGGGGAGAGAATTGTCAAGAAAAATGCTTGCGGAAGGTCTTACCTCTTGGGTTAACTAATACATCGAATACCTCTGACAACTCTACAGAGACACAAATTCCGCCTCAGTATCTAGATTTAAAGGCAGTATTTGACAAAAAGAAAGCCGATACCTTACCCCCACACAGGTCCTTTGATTGCAAAATTAACCTACTTCCTGGTACCATGCCTCCCAGAGGTCATGTATACCCATTATCTATAAAGGAGAACTCAGTCCTAGAGGAATATATTCACGAGAATTTAGACAAGGGATTCATCAGGAGGTCCTCCTCCCCTGCCGGGGCTGGATTTTTTTTTGTTAAAAAGAAAGATGGTTCTTTGAGACCTTGTATTGATTATCGAGGCCTGAATAAGATAACCATTAAAAATGCCTACCCGATTCCCTTGATCACCGAACTCTTCGATCGTTTGAAGGGCTCTACAATTTTCACCAAGTTAGACCTCAGAGGGGCATATAACTTGGTGAGAATCCAGCAGGGACATGAGTGGATGACGGCATTCAATACTCGATATGGCCACTATGAATATACCGTCATGCCTTTTGGGTTATGCAATGCACCAGCAGTATTCCAAGATCTGATTAATGAGGTTCTTAGGGAATTTCAGCAAGAGTGCGTCATTGTATACCTAGATGATATACTCATTCATTCTAGTGACATTGAGATTCATCACAAACAAGTCAGGAGGGTTTTGCACAAGCTTCTCCAGCATGGCTTGTACTGCAAGTTGGAGAAATGTAGCTTTGATCAAACCCAGGTAACCTTTCTCGGCTATGTGATCTCTGGGGAGGGATTTAAGATGGATCCGGATAAGCTCCAATCCATTCTAGAGTGGCCTTTACCCACAGGTCTTAAAGCCATACAGAGATTTATTGGTTTTTCCAATTATTATAGGCGCTTTATTAAGGGCTATTCTTCCATTATTGCACCTATCACTAACATGACCAAACAGGGGGCTGACACTAAGAATTGGACTACTGAAGCTCTCCTTGCGTTCAAGACTCTCAAGGATCTTTTCGCTTCCGCTCCAATTTTAGTTCACCCTGACACTTCTCTGCCATTTTTGCTCGAGGTAGACGCATCAGAGACTGGTTTAGGTGCTGTTCTATCCCAAAGGTTGGGTGTTGATAAACCATTACATCCATGTGGATTTTTCTCTAAAAAATTGACCGGTACTGAAAGCAGGTATGACATTGGTGACAGAGAATTACTAGCGGTTATCAAGGCTTTGAAAGAATGGAGACATTTATTGGAAGGTACATTACATCCTGTTACCATCCTGACAGACCACAAAAACTTGTCTTATATCGGAGAGGCCAAGCGTCTGTCCTCCAGGCAGGCTCGTTGGTCGTTGTTTCTTACCCATTTCAATTACGTTCTGACTTACAGACCTGGGTCAAAGAATTCTAAAGCCGATGCGCTATCTCGCCAATATGAACCCTCTGCTTCAGTTGAACCACTTTTGTCTTCCATTGTACCCAAATGCAATATTATTGCTAATACCAGCCTCAAAATTCATTCCCCGCTACTTGACCAGATCTTGAAGTCACAACATCTAGCTCCCGGAAACACTCCTGAGGGAAGAAACTTTGTTCCTCCTGAACTTCAACTGGAGCTCTTACAATGTTTTCATGAAAGTAAAATAGCTGGTCATCCTGGTATTCGCAAGACGTACTCTCTGATATCCAAGGATTTCTGGTGGCCTTCACTTCGTAAGGATATTGAGGAGTTCGTCGCAGCTTGTGAGACTTGTGCCAAGACTAAACTATCTCATGCATCCCCATGTGGCCTGTTACACCCCTTGGACATTCCTGAGAAACCTTGGTCCTGTTTGTCCATTGACTTTATCGTTGATTTGCCTGCTTCCAAAAGACAGACTGTTATTCTCACGGTGGTGGATAGATTTACCAAGATGGCTCATTTCGTGCCATTACCTAAACTTCCGACTTCCCCTGAATTGGCGGAGATTTTTGCGAGAGAAGTTTTTCGCCTACATGGGATCCCTTCAGAGATTGTTTCTGATAGAGGTTCTCAATTTGTCTCACGTTTCTGGAGATCCTTTTGTTCTCAAATGGGCATCAAATTGAACTTCTCCTCTGCCTATCACCCTCAGTCTAACGGAGCTGCTGAACGTACTAATCAAAAGATCGAACAGTATCTGCGTTGCTTTGTTTCCGAACACCAGGACGATTGGGTCGGTCTGATTCCTTGGGCGGAGTTCGCACACAACAACCTTGTTTGCGATTCAACTCGCTCTAGCCCTTTCTTCATGAACTATGGCTTTCATCCTTCGATTTTTCCTTCGGTTTCCTCTTCTCAGGGGATACCGTCGGTTGATGATCATGTCGCCAACCTGAAGAAATTATGGGATCAAACTCGACAAATTCTATTACATAGTTCCTCACTGTTCAAGAAACACGCGGACAAACATAGAAGAGCGGCTCCTGTTTTTGTTCCTGGGGATAGGGTATGGTTGAGTACTAAGAATATCCGCCTAAAAGTTCCGTCCATGAAATTTGCTCCTCGTTACATAGGTCCTTACAGGGTTCTCACTCGTATCAATCCGGTTGCGTATCGCCTTGCTCTGCCACCTGCCTTACGCATTCCTAACTCTTTTCATGTCTCCTTGTTGAAACCCCTCATTTGCAACAAATTCTCCTCTAAGGTCTCCTCGCCTCGTCCTGTTCAGGTGGAGGGTCGGGAGGAGTACGAGGTCAGCTCCATCATTGACTCCAGAATTTCAAGGGGAAAATTGCAATATCTGGTCAACTGGAGGGGATATGGTCCTGAGGAGAGGAGTTGGGTACCTCAGGAGGACGTCCATGCTTCTCGCCTTCGCAGAGCATTTCACCTTCGCTTCCCATCTCGCCCCGGTTCATTCCGCCCGGTGGGCGTATCTGAGAGGGGGGGTACTGTCAGGGTACCTGAGGCCTCTACCTCTAAGGGAGGTAGAGACTTGGTGGTGTATCCGTCCAGGCGAGCTGTCCTCTCCGTTCCTCGCGGTTCATCCAGTCACTTAAACACCGGCCGCGAGGAATCCACGTCCTTTTCTAGCAGGACGCTCAATACGTGACGTCATGACGCTAGCACGAGCTATCTGTCACTCAAGTGTCCGATATCCAATCGGTACTTTTCAGAGGCGTGATTTCCATCCAGAACCAGGGTATTTAAGCTTACTCCTTACTTCAGCTCATTGCCCTGTCGTGGTTCTAGCTTGTCTAGTCACTCAGTGCTCTGGGATTCTAGTTTGCTCTTTTGGTTTTGACTCGGCTCGTTGTACTACCCTGTTTCTCTGTTATCCCTTGACCCGGCTTGTCTCTCGCTTATCTGTCTTCTCGTTCCCTCGACCTCGGCTTGTCTCTGACTATTCTTTACTCTCGGTACGTTAGTCCGGCCATTCTAAGGCCCGGTATACGTACCTTTCCACTCTTTGTACTCTGCGTGTTGGATCCCTGTCCCGATCCTGACACATACATAGTGAAGTATGTATAAAAATGTACAAAAGGTATTTATTGGAAACACTTACAGACATAAAATAGTAGTAGGCATATCTCCACTCTCAGTGGAACTGGATGGCAGTATGGAAGCTGAAGGCACAAATCCAATTTGAAGTTGCAGAGAGCAGGAACAATAAATGGACATAAATTAAAATCAAATAGAAACAAAAAGCAAAGTCCAATATCCAACGCGTTTCGTCCAGGTATGTAAGGGACTTCTTCAGGGATATGTAGAAATTCATCTGTAAAGGGACTTCTTATACCCGTCGTAATCTTCTTTCATGCCGTTCACCGGCAGCGTGCGTTCCACATTAGAACGCAGAGAGGAACTTCCTGTATCGTCCGTCTTTCAAAATGCGCATGCGTGGAAACAATCAAAGTTCTACGCGCTCGAGAATCGTGCGCGTCAATGCGCATGCGTGAGGTCTAAATAAAGAGAAAGTATACACAACAGGCGAACATGTCGCCACATGGATAAGTAAAACAGAAAATATTATTCCAAATGGCTATTTTAGTGAAAAACAAGTAGAATAGGTATGAAGAAATATACATAGAGCCAATGACATTAAAGTATGACTGATATTACACAACCCATATATCAAATGGATAAATACCATAATAAAGGCTAAAGGCACTACCCATAAACATACAATGCCATATATGAACTAGAAATAAAATAGAGCAAAATTCTAAAAAGGAGGAAAAAACTAATAATTATAATAATAATATAATAATAACAAATATTATGATAATAATAAAAATAAAAATGATAAAAAATGAAGAGAAAGAAGAAAATGAACATATCCACAAATAAGGTACCAAATCTAATATTCCAATTAAATGCTAAATAAGACCTTGTAAGTCTATTTCAGCATTAAGGCCGCAGTGTAATGTTTTTAAAGTATATATCCAGAAGGCTTCTTGGCGAATTAGTTCTTGGAGTTTATCCCCTCCTCTACATCCTAAAATGATATGTTCTATACCAAAGGCTTGAACAATTTTCCACCGAAAAAGAGGACATGTACTACAATGTTTTGGAACACTATGGTCAAGTTTACCCTTCCTGATATTATTGAAGTGTTCTAAGAGTCTAATATGGAGTTTTCTAGTGGTGCGGCCCACATTTTGGGCTCCGCACCCACATTGAAGTAAATAAATCACAAAGGTAGTAGAACATTGAATGTGTTTCTTAATAAGATATGTTTTTGTAGTTTGAGTACTTGTAAAATTAGTAATTTTTCTCTTTTGATATTTGCACGTGGAACAATGTCCACCTCAATAAAAGCCCTTTACAGGTTGAAGAGATGTAGATGAAGGGTATACGGGAAGGAGACTAGGGGCCAATTTATTCTTAAGATTGGCTGCTCGTTTATATATAATCATTGGTCTATTTGGAATAATTTCTTTGAGTACATTGTCTCTTTGTAAGATATACCAATATTTATTTAGAATTTTTTTTAATATGTTTAGCTTGTGAATTGTATTGAGTTATGAATGCAAATTGAAAATTCTTCTTTCGGATATCTGTATTTTGATTAACTTGTTTCTTAGATCGATGTTTCAAAAATTGTGATCTATCAGTATCCAATATATTCTGTATATCTAAATCAATTTGATCCTGATCATAACCCTTTTCTAAATACCGTGTTTTTATTATGTTGGCTTGTTGTAAAAATATATTATCATCTGAGCAGTTCCTCCTAAGACGAATTAGTTGACTTCTAGGCACAGCCTTTATTATGGTATTCATCCATTTGATATATGGGTTGTGTAATATCAGTCATACTTTAATGTCATTGGCTCTATGTATATTTCTTCATACCTATTCTACTTGTTTTTCACTAAAATAGCCATTTGGAAAAATATTTTCTGTTTTACTTATCCATGTGGCGACATGCTCGCCTGTTGTGTATACTTTCTCTTTCTTTAGACCTAACGCATGCGCATTGACGCGCTCGATTCTCGAGCGCGTAGAACTTTGATTGTTTCCACGCATGCACATTTTGAAAGACGGACGATACAGGAAGTTCCTCTCTGCGTTCCAATGTGGAACGCACTCTGCCGTTGAACGGCGTGAAAGAAGATTACAACGGGTATAAGAAGTCCCTTTACAGATGAATTTCTACATATCCCTGAAGAAGTCCCTTACATACCTGGACGAAACGCGTTGGATATTGGACTTTGCTTTTTGTTTCTATTTGATTTTAATTTATGTCCATTTATTGTTCCTGCTCTCTGCAACTTCAAATTGGATTTGTGCCTTCAGCTTCCATACTGCCATCCAGTTCCACTGAGAGTGGAGATATGCCAACTACTATTTTATGTCTGTAAGTGTTTCCAATAAATACCTTTTGTACATTTTTATACATACTTCACTATGTATGGCTCTCTTTATCCATTTCTTTAAAGACATACTTCCATTTTGATCTACTATCAAGACCAATATCACATATACCCCAGGGGGGTGAGAGGCCTGATTTTCATTTTCGTTTGTGAGTTCAATACTTGCTTCACACTCTCATTATTATACTTAAACTGTATTACGCTATGATATATATATTTTATTATTTCAGATTTCACTATATTCTTATATAGAATATTCATACTCTGGATATATTCTCCAGGTTGTATTAATTGTATGCTCATTTGAAGGTGTTTTCCACTTTATTGCTTCTTGTTTTATCACTTTGGGTGTTAGTGAGGTTCACCTGGAACTCCTTCAATTTAGCAGATTGATTATTTATGGTTAGTTGGTATACTATTGCTTTTTTTCACTTTGGATACCAAGCTAGCCATGTCCCGTTCCTTGTCCTCACTGATGTCATTGAAGGTCTCTTCCTCCACCCAGCCACGTACAACACCAAGGTGACAACAAGCCCCCTGTATTTTTTTTTTTTAAATGTACACTACTGTTACACCAGATAATGTATAATAAACACAGGTTACTGGCTATGGAGGATAATGTATAATAAACACAGGTTACTGGCTATGGGGGGATAATGTATAATAAATACAGGTTACTGGCTATGGGAGCGATAATGTATAATAAACAAAGGTTACTGGCTATGGGAGGATAATGTATAATAAACACAGGTTACTGGCTATGGGGGGGATAATGTATAATAAACACAGGTTACTGGTTGTGGGGGGGATAATGTATAATAAACACAGGTTACTGGCTATGGGGGGATAATGTATAATAAACACAGGTTACTGGCTATGGAAGCGATAATGTATAATAAACAAAGGTTACTGGCTATGGGAGGATAATGTATAATAAACACAGGTTACTGGCTATGGGGGGATAATGTATAATAAACACAGGTTACTGGCTATGGAAGCGATAATGTATAATAAACAAAGGTTACTGGCTATGGGAGGATAATGTATAATAAACACAGGTTACTGGCTATGGGGGGATAATGTATAATACACACAGGCAGGGCCGCCATCAGGGGGTGACAACCATAACAGTTGTCACGGGCCCGGCAGCCCTGGGGGGCCCGGCCGCCCGGGCCCCACGTGTGGGGGCCATCGGGTGGCCCACACACTTAGGGCCACCCGATGAGCCCCCTCCTTCAGGGGCCCGGTCAGCGCTGTGGCCGTTGTATAGCGCGACCGGGCCCCTTTAAAAAAAAAAAAAGAGCAGCCGCAGCAAGTGCTGCTGGGAGGAAGTAGTCACTTCCTCCCAGCTCACTCCGCACGGGAGGAGCGCGCGCGCGGCAATGAGGGAGAGCCAGCCGACTACTCCCATCAGCCCCAGCCACCCTCCTGCAAAGAAAAGGTAAGAGACAGGAGGGTGGCTGGAAAATGAGCTGTGTGTGTGCATGTGTGTCTGTATGTATGTGTGTGTCTGTATGCATGCCTGTCTGTCTGTGTATGTATGCATGTATGTCTATGTATGTATGTCTGTATGCATGTATGTCTATGTATGTATGTATGTATGTCTGTCTGTATGCATGTCTGTCTGTATGTATGTCTGTGTGTCTGTATGCATGTATGTGTATGTCTGTCTGTCTGTCTGTATGCATGTATGTCTGTATGTGTATGTCTGTATGCATGTATGTCTATGTATGTCTGTCTGGATGCATGCATGTCTGTCTGTATGTCTATGTCTGTCTGTCTGGATGCATGCATGTCTGTCTGTATGTATATGTCTGTCTGTCTGGATGCATGCATGTCTGTATGTCTATGTCTGTCTGTATGCATGTATGTCTGTGTGTCTGGATGCATGTATGTGTATGTATGTCTGTCTGTGTATGTATGTCTGTCTGTGTATGTATGTCTGTCTGCATGCATGTATGTCTGTCCGTATGTCTATGTATGTATGTATGTATGTATGTCTGTGTGCATGCATGTTTGTGTGTATGTCTATATATGTATGTCTGTATACATGTATGTCTGTATGCATGTATGTGTATGTATGTATGTATGTATGTATGTATGTCTGGATGCATGTCTGTGTGTATGTCTATGTCTGTCTGACTGCATGCATGTATGTCTGTCTATGTATGTTTGTGTATGTCTGTCTGTATATATGTATATGTATGTATATATGTATGTCTGTATGTATGTCTGCATATCATTATGAACGTAGGTCTGTGTGTATGTGTGTATGGATGTCTGTATGCATGTATGTCTGTCAGTATATATGCATGTATGTCAGTCTGTATGTATGTATGTATGTCTGTATGCCATTATGAATGTATGTCTGTGTATGTCTGTATGCCATTATGAATGTATGTGTGTATGGATGTCAGTGTCTGTATGTATGAATATGTGTGTGTGTATGTATGTTGGTGTCTGTATGTATGTATGTGTCTTTATGTCCTCTTGCATGTGTGTCTGTATGTATGTTAGTATGTGTCTGTCTGTCACTATGTATGCCTGTGTGTATGTCTCAGTATGTGTGTGTCAGTATGTATGCCTGTATGCGTGTATGTCTGTTTCAGTATGTGTGTCTGTTAGTATGTATCTCTGTCCTTTTGTATCAGTGTGTGCGTTTGTGTCTGTGTGTGGACTCAGTGGGCGGTATTTGGAGGCGGGCCCCAGGGGGCCCAGACCCTGAACTGAGTTAGGGGCCCCAAAATTTCTGGTGGCGGCCCTGCACACAGGTTACTGGCTATGGGGGAGATAATGTATAATAAGCACAGGTTACTGGCTATGGGGGGATAATGTATAATAAACATAGGTTACTGGCTATGGGAGGGATAATGTATAATAAACACAGGTTACTGGCTATGGGGGGGATACTGTATAATAAACACAGGTTACTGGCTATGGGGGCGATAATGTATAATAAACACAGGTTACTGGCTATGGAGGGATAATGTATAATAAACACAGGTTACTGGCTATGGGGGGGATACTGTATAATAAACACAGGTTACTGGCTATGGGAGGGATAATGTATAATAAACACAGGTTACTCGCTATGGGGGGATAATGTATAATAAACACAGGTTACTGGCTATGGAGGGATAATGTATAATAAACACAGGTTACTGGCTATGGGGAGGATAATGTATAATAAACACAGGTTACTGGCTATGGGAGGGATAATGTATAATAAACACAGGTTACTGGCTATGGGGAGGATAATGTATAATAAACACAGGTTACTGGCTATGGGAGGGATAATGTATAATAAACACAGGTTACTGGCTATGGGGGATAATGTATAATAAACACAGGTTACTGGCTATGGGGAGGATAATGTATAATAAACACAGGTTACTGGCTATGGGAGGGATAATGTATAATAAACACAGGTTACTGGCTATGGGGGATAATGTATAATAAACACAGGTTACTGGCTATGGAGGGATAATGTATAATAAACACAGGTTACTGGCTATGGGAGGATAATGTATAATAAACACAGGTTACTGGCTATGGGGGGATAATGTATAATAAACACAGGTTACTGGCTATGGGGAGGATAATGTATAATAAATACAGGTTACTGGCTATGGGGGAGAAAATGTATACATAGCACAGGTTACCGGCTATGGGGGGATAATGTATAATAAACATAGGTTACTGGCTATGGGAGGGATAATGTATAATAAACACAGGTTACTGGCTATGGGGGGATAATGTATAATAAACACAGGTTACTGGCTATGGAGGGATAATGTATAATAAACACAGGTTACTGGCTATGGGAGGATAATGTATAATAAACACAGGTTACTGGCTATGGGGGGGATAATGTATAATAAACACAGGTTACTGGCTATGGGGAGGATAATGTATAATAAACACAGGTTACTGGCTATGGGGGGATAATGTATAATAAACACAGGTTACTGGTTGTGGGGGTATAATGTATAATAAACACAGGTTACTGGCTATGGGGGAGATAATGTATAATAAGCACAGGTTACTGGCTATGGGGGGGATAATGTATAATAAACACAGGTTACTGGCTATGGGAGGATAATGTATAATAAACACAGGTTACTGGCTATGGGAGGATAATGTATAATAAACACAGGTTACTGGCTATGGGGAGTATAAAGTATAATAAACACAGGTTACTGGCTATGGGGAGTATAAAGTATAATAAACACAGGTTACTGGCTATGGGGGGATAATGTATAATAAACACAGGTTACTGGCTATGGGGGGCTAATTTATAATAAACACAGGTTACTGGCTATGGGGGATAATGTATAATAAACACAGGTTACTAGCTATGGAGGATAATGTACAATAAACAAAAATAAAATGCAGCTTCAGAATTAATCTAAATTGTATGCTGTCTAGGAGGTGGGAGGGTCTGGGAGGGAGGGTCTGCTGCTGATTGGCTGGAATGTGTCTGCTGACTGTGAGGTACAGGGTCAAAGTTTACTCAATGATGACGAATAGGGGGCGGACCGAACATCGCATATGTTCGCCATCCGTGGCGAACGCGAACATGCGATGTTCGCCAGGAACTATTCGCCAGCGAACCGTTCAGGACATCACTAGTTATGATGTTTGTGTAATTTTTTGTATAGCTTCCAGGATTTTGCTATCCACAAGGCACATATCTATTATTGAGTATTTTTTGTTTGGTGGGGAGCACCACACTCTGCTTTTGGGTATACCAAGCCTCCCAACCACTCCAATTTTGGTGGGACATTCTGATTATTGGGTCCTGTCCCACTGTCCTGTCTTAGTTTCCTGGTGTCCTGCTTTTGGAGATACCAGGGAACTGTCCCCAAGAAGCATAGTGTGAGTACATAATCAGACGCAAAGGCGCTATGCTCAGAGCACCATGGCCCTGCAGAGAGCACTGAAACAGTGCTCCCTGCATCGTCTGCTTTGTAGACTGGCCTTACATGACAGGCAGGCAGCCTAGCATGCATTCACACCAGGCTGACCTGCCAGTAATTCACACCGGCATCCCGCTCCTCTGAATGCTGGACTTGGGAGGTATGGGTTAGAGTGACCTTTAAGTGTCTTGTAGATCAATCTGAAAAAAACAGGTGGAATAATTTTTTTGCTCATATTAATTTTAAGTCTTAGGGGGCTGCATGAGGGCTAAGTGGGTGTCCAATTGTGGTTGTACGTGACCTCCCTTCATTTTTCTATCTTTTGCAAGTTCTTCCTGGAAATGTTATTTAATTTTCGAAAGATGTACAAATGTTTACTATTGTATTCAGTGGTACATTTTGGATTTGTGCTGCCCTAGGCATGATAAAACTCAAGGACCTCTCAAATCTATGTTTCCCCACTCCACCTGTTTAAGACAAGCACGCAGTTTGACTGACAGACACACACTGACACACCCACTCACTGACAGGCACACATTCTCAGATATACATACAGTGACATACATTCACTGACAGACAGACACATTTACTGATAGGCACACCCACTCACAGATGTACACTGACAGACACACAAACTCACTAACAGATACACACTCACTCATAGACGTGCACTGACAGACACACATTCACTGACACACATTAACTGACTGACAGACACACACATTCACTCACAGATACACACTGACAGACACTCAAACACACACACATTCACTGAAAAACATGCACTGACAGACACACACATTCACTCACAGACACACTGACAGACAGACACACATTCACTGACAGACATACACTTTCACACACACACACACATTCACTCACAGATACACACTGACACAAATTCACTGACAGACACACATATTCACTCACAGACACATTGACAGACACACACACATTCACTCACAGATACACACTAACACACATTCACTGAAAGACACCCTTATACTGACACACACATTGTCTCACACATTTACAAATTATATATATATATATATATATATATATATTATTTTAATTTTTATTTAAATCCATCTAGCCTCCCTACCTTTGGGAGAGCTAGAGTGGATTCTTCCCTGTGGTCCATTGGGGCTGGCTGATGTTTGGCTGACTGCTGGTGGCTGGGCTGACTCCTGCTGGGTGGACGGTTGGTCAGTCAATGCAGGCAGCGAGGGAGCTCCCTCACACGGTGCTTACTGATGCCTGGAGCCAAAATGATGTCATATTCTAGCTCCCAGCATAGGTGAGGGGCGCAAGGGAGCCTAGCAGGAAGAGCTCCCTTGCGCCCAGCCCGCAATGTGAACATCTGAACGCCTCTGGGCGGCCAGTCGTCAGCTCTTGGGCACTCCATGAAAGAGGCTAACAAGGCATCTACCAGCCCCAAGATTTATATATATATATGTTAAGGCGGAGCCTGTAGTTGTGGGAGGGGTTAACCGGCCATTTATACTCAGACCTACCCCTAATCAGGGCCGAGATCGACCCAGACTCCACTGTGTCCACTTCCGGTTCCGGTCCAGCAGCATCCGGTCCAGCAGCATCAAGCCCAGCAGCTACTCCTATTACACCCAGCACACCATCCCGACGAACGGAGGGTCCCCTCCCCACCGGCAGTCAGCCAGCCGCAGGCAGGTCCGGCACCTGGTCCACGGGTAAATCCGGGCAGCTACTGGGCTTCTGCCAGCTCCTTGTCGCCGGCATTCCCACGCCGCGGTTACTTCCGGTCACCTGAGTACACGGTACGTTTCTACTTCCGGGTCGCTCCGTAAAACGCCGGACACACAGTTAGGGGGAGCGGAGGGGCTGGCAAAACCAATCAATCACCAGAGCCAGCTCCCCCTCCCCCCCTTCCCCGTTTCTTACGCACAATCCGCCTGTCAGGGGAACAGAGGGGCTGGCTAGCACACGCAAACGCCGAACCCCCCCACCCCCCCCCCCCAAGTTCTGCTCAACCATTACTCCCATCAGTAACAGCCAAATCCAGGAAATAAATAAATAATTCAATAAATAATGAATAGTATTCAACCACAAACATATACTCTAGTAGGAAGGAAGAATGGAAGGCAGGGAGGGAGCCAGGGAGGGAGCCAGGGAGGGAGAGGGAATGGTATTTAAAGGGACACAAACAACAACAACAACAAAAATTGTTTTAAAAAAAACAATTCCCATACTTGTATTTTAGGCAAACCCTAACAAAGGATATCAAATCAGTTCGTACCGCACCAATACATAGGTAAGTAAAAGAAGAATCTTGTCAATGCAAGAACAATATCACACTCGCATATTAACTCTAATCATTAATTAGGCTCTCCAGAACAACGCATAATCCGCACACTGCAACTCGTACCCACCGGACAAGTTACGTGCAGGTAATACATTCCCACACAGCACTATTGCGTACGTCAAATAAAAAAAAAAAAAAAAAAACGTATTACATTTTAACTGTCCCTCTTAATAGGTCTCTAAGCCATCTCAGGCAACCACGTGATATAACAGTCTGGAAACATTAATACCATCCAGTAATTCAAGGCTTGTGCGCAACTCGCTAAACCACAAGTAAGTATCCGGTTTCTTTTTTCCCATCTATTCCCCCCCCCCCATTTAGTAAGCACCCTGTCAGACACGCACCTGACAGACCAACAGCTTAAAAAAGGCCACACAACGGCCCATTCAATCACGTTCCATAATCATGTCCATATTCAGTGGTTAAATCCATCACTCACCACCGAGTCACGTCACCTCCACTTCGTTTCATACTTCACCCCAGGCCGCACGTCGTCATGCTCATCCGACCTCATAAACTAAGTTCGCTTCGCCCAACGACACCACGGGCAAACTCACCATAGACACGTATGCACGCCCCAATCACTCCTTCACGTCAAGGAAATTCACTCCCCCCCAAAAAAGTTTTACAACTTTCTAATAATATTCATCCTCCAAGCAAATCAATGTCCCCTAACAAATGTACTTATTCACGTTATAGTATGTCACACGCTTCTGACATAGCCGAGGATATCTCCCTACCCACCACCCCAGCCACAATCTCCAGCCCAACTAGACCAAGTACCCTAGTGGATAATGTAGAGACGGCTAGTCCAGCGTCCCTACGCTCCTGGACCATACCCAAGATCACAGCAGAACTCAGGAGACAAGGTATACCATAGCCGGCCACAGCCCGCAAAGCGGAACTATACCGCCTCCTGAACGCTAACCCTGACACCCCGCGACCAGGCACCAGCACGCAGGCTATCGACGGAAGCACACCGGGACTTCAGGCCACAATGTCCGCTCTTCTCTCTTCAGTCAACCTCATCAGTGAGAGACTGGAGAAACTGAAAATCAAGTGGCCATTATCACCCCAGCTGCTATCCCCTCCGCGCTACCACAGACTTTGCCTAACCCTAACAGCTCAAACCCCAACCCAGCACCTACACTTACACACATCATCACGCCTGCCCACTTAGTGCCCCAGGCTATTAAGAAAGACATCTTAGAAGGTAAAGATGTCAACCTGGTATCACTCCTCATAGCATCCCAAGACCTGGTAGAAAACAAGGCGTATTGCTATGGGGAGGTATCGGTTGTACTCAAAGCTAGGGACCCCAGGCTTAACAAAAAACTGGCCATCCCTGATTTTGTGATAGCATTTGGCTTATACAGGGACGTCATCTGTTCAGTCTTCCCTCAACGCAGAGAGGAGCTGGATCTTTACCTCCACAAATTGGTGGACCTAGGCAACAAGTACGGAGACTATTCATTCTATGATTATCATAGGTCATTCTCGGCGAAGGCGGCAGCAGCACTGATTCAGTTTAACACACGCTCAGCCACGCAGAACCCACCCCCAAGTCAGACAGGGTGATCAAGGACAAATTAGGCAGACCCATTGTCTTCCTTCGCAAAGCACAGATATGCAATAACTTCAATGCGGGAGGCTGTAGCTTCAGCGCTTGTTGTTTATTGCATGTCTGTTCCCTTTGCTTTAGGGCACACGCAAAGACCATGTGCCCTAATAGCAGGGGCGGACTGACCGGTCGGGCACTTCGGACATGGTCCGAGGGCCCGGCCGGGAGGGGGGCCCGCCATCAGGGGGCCCGGCGGCACACTCTGAGGGGGCCGGCCGCCCCTTTAATTGCTGCAGCTGCCTGAGCGCTCTCTTAAGAGCCTCAGGCGGCTGCAGCTTCTCACCTCCCCTCCCCTGTAGCGTGGCCAAGCTGCTCTCCGGTCCGCGGTGCCCGGCCGGAGTGATAGGAAGGTGCACACTGAGTGTGCACCTTCCTGTCAGTCCGGCCGGGTACAGGAAACAGAAACTCCTGTTCCACGCGGAACAGGAATTTCTGTTTCCTGTACCCGGCCGGACTGACAGGAAGGTGCACACTGAGTGTGCACATTCCTATCACTCCGGCCGGGCACTGCGGACCGGAGAGCAGCTCGGCCACGCTACAGGGGAGGGGGTAAGAACAGAGAGGGAGGGAGGGGGTAAGAAGAAAGAGGGAGGGGGAGGTAAGAAGAAAGAGGGAGGGTGGGTAAGAAGAAAGAGGGAGGGGGTAAGAAGAAAGAGGGAGGGGGGAGTAAGAAGAAAGAGGGAGGGGGGTAAGAAGAGAAAGGGAGGGGGGTAAGAAGAGAAAGGGAGGGTGGGTAAGAAGAGAAGGGGGGTAAGAAGAGAAAGGGAAGGGGGAAGAAGAGAAAGGGAGGGGGTAAGAAGAAAGACGGAGGGGTAAGAAGAAAGAGGGAGAGGGGGTAAGAAGAAAGAGGGAGGGGGTAAGAAGAGAAAGGGGGGTAAGAAGAGAAAGGGGGGGTAAGAAGAGAAAGGGAGGGGGCTAAGAAGAGAAAGGGAGGGGGTAAGAAGAGAAAGGGAGGGGGGTAAGAAGAGAAAGGGAGGGGGTAAGAAGAGAAAGGGGGGGGGTAAGAAGAGAAAGGGGGGGGTAAGAAGAGAAAGGGAGGGGGGTAAGAAGAGAGAGGGAGGGGGGTAAGAAGAGAGAGGGAGGGGGTAAGAAGAGTGGAAGGGGGGTAAGAAGAGAGAGGGAGGGGGGGTAAGAAGAGAGAGGGAGGGGGGGTAAGAAGAGAAAGGGAGGTGGTAAGAAGAGAGCGGCAGGGGGTAAGAAGAGAGAGGGAGGGGGGTAAGAAGAGAAAGGGAGGGGGGTAAGAAGAGAGAGGGAGGGGGGCAAGAAGAGAGAGGGAGGGGGGTAAGAAGAGAGGAAGGGGGGTAAGAAGAGAGAGGAAGGGGGGGTAAGAAGAGAGAGGGAGGGGGGGTAAGAAGAGAGGGAGGGGGAGTAAGAAGAAAGAGGGAGGGGGTAAGAAGAAAGAGGGAGGGGGGAGTAAGAAGAAAGAGGGAGGGGGGTAAGAAGAGAAAGGGAGGGGGGTAAGAAGAGAAAGGGAGGGTGGGTAAGAAGAGAAGGGGGTAAGAAGAGAAAGGGAGGGGGAAGAAGAGAAAGGGAGGGGGAAGAAGAAAGACGGAGGGGTAAGAAGAAAGAGGGAGAGGGGGTAAGAAGAAAGAGGGAGGGGGTAAGAAGAGAAAGGGGGGTAAGAAGAGAAAGGGGGGGTAAGAAGAGAAAGGGAGGGGGCTAAGAAGAGAAAGGGAGGGGGTAAGAAGAGAAAGGGAGGGGGGTAAGAAGAGAAAGGGAGGGGGTAAGAAGAGAAAGGGAGGGGGTAAGAAGAGAAAGGGGGGTAAGAAGAGAAAGGGAGGGGGTAAGAAGAGAAAGGGAGGGGGGTAAGAAGAGAGAGGGAGGGGGGTAAGAAGAGAGAGGGAGGGGGCAAGAAGAGTGGAAGGGGGGTAAGAAGAGAGAGGGAGGGGGGTAAGAAGAGAGAGGGAGGGGGGGTAAGAAGAGAAAGGGAGGGGGTAAGAAGAGAGCGGCAGGGGGTAAGAAGAGAGAGGGAGGGGGGTAAGAAGAGAAAGGGAGGGGGGTAAGAAGAGAGAGGGAGGGGGGCAAGAAGAGAGAGGGAGGGGGGTAAGAAGAGAGGAAGGGGGGTAAGAAGAGAGAGGAAGGGGGGGTAAGAAGAGAGAGGGAGGGGGGGGTAAGAAGAGAGGGAGGGGGAGTAAGAAGAGAGAGAGGGGGTAAGAAGAGAGGAGGGGGGGAGTAAGAAGGGGGTAAGAAGAGGGGGAGGGGGAGTAAGAAGGGAGGGGGAGTAAGAAGGGGGTAAGAAGAGGGGGAGGAGGGAGTAAAAAGAGGAAGGAGGAGTAAGAAGAGGGGGGAGTAAGAAGAGGGGGGAGGGAAGAGTAAGAAGAGGGGGGAGGGGGTAAGAAGAGGGGGGAGTAAGAAGAGGGGGAGGGGGATAAGAAGAGGGGGGAGTAAGAAGGGGGTAAGAAAAGGGGGAGGGGGAGTAAGAAGAGGGGGAGGGGGGAGTAAAAAGAGGAAGGGGGGAGTAAGAAGAGGGGGAGGGGAGTAAGAAGAGGGGGAGGGGGGTAAGAAGAAGGGGAGGGGAGTAAGAAGAGGGGGTAGGGGGGAGTAAGAAGAGGGGGAAGGGGGGTAAGAAGAGGGGGGAGGGGGGAGTAAGAAGAGGGGGGAGGGGAGTAAGAAGAGGGAGGAGTAAGAAGAGGTGGGAGTAAGAAGAGGGGGAGGGGGAGTAAGAAGAGGGGGAGAGTAAGAAGGGGGAGTAGGAAGAGGGGGAGGGGGAGTAAGAAGAGGGGGAGAGTAAGAAGGGGGGTAACAAGAGAGTGAGGGGGGAGTAAGAAGAGGGGTGAGTAAGAAGGGGGGGTAAGAAGAGGGGGAGGGGGGAGTAAGAGGAGGGCAATTGCCCCCTCCCCTGTCCGCCCGCACCGTGCCAGTAGCCAGCCAGCCCACAGGCCACCAGTTAGGCTTACAGCCAGCAAGCCCACAGCCTGCCAACCGCAGCCAGCAAGCCACAGCAAGCCACAGCCTGCCAGCCGCAGCCAGCAAGCCGACAGCCTGCCAGCCGCAGCCAGCAAGCCCACAGCCTACCGGCAGTAGCCAGCAAGCCCAAAGCCTGCCAGGAAGCCCACAGCCTGCCAGCCGCAGCCAGTTAGCCCACAGCCTTCCAGCAAGCCCACAGACTGCCAGCCAGCAACAGTAATTAAGGTAAGAGGAGCCAACTTGGCCTAGGTATCAGCGAGCTATGTTGTGTTGCTATATTGTGAATAGGAACCAGAGTGTTGGAGAAACCCCCCTCCAGGCCCCATTAGACTCCATTGTAGTCTCTAATGGGACCTGGAGGAAATTCTTTCTAACACACTCTCTAAAGGACACTGAGATAGCCTCTGCTAGAATGCTCCCCCCCCCCTCCATGGCCCATTAGCCCTCAATTGTAGTCTCTACTGGGGCCTGGAGGCGACTGTTTCCAGCAGGGACACTGAGATGGCCTCTGTTAGAAAGACCCCCTTCCAAGCCTATTAGACTCCATTGTAGTCTCTAATAGGGCCTGGAGGGGATTCTTTCTAACACACTCTCTAAAGGACACTGAGATAGCCTCTGCTAGAAAGACCCCCCTCCATGGCCCATTAGCCCTCAATTGTAGTCTCTACTGGGGCCTCGAAGGGATTATTGCACTTTTGATCCTTGTGTCTAAAGATTGTGTAGGGTGTGGCTGGAGGCGGTGCATGGAGGCGGGACATGGGTGGTGCTTGCTGCGGAGTATGGGTGGGGCCTGTAAGTGGGCCCTTGATTTATTTTGCCCGGGGGCCCTGAGGGTTCTCAGTCCGCCCCTGCCTAATAGGCTTTTCCCTAGACAATGACTCACGGAAATTAATGTTAGCAACCTCACCTATTATCTCTCCAACCACCCCTCCCCTCACTTGGTCGAGTTCCTCACCACAGGGTTTACGGTAGGTTTCCACACGGGGCTAGTGGCAACCACAGGGGGCACCCTAGAATGCAGGAACCTGCAATCAGCTACACTAGACCCTGTCACCACCGACGCTCTGCTCACAGCAGAAATCAACAACGGGTTCATGATAGGCCCATTTAAGCAACCACCATACGCTAGTTTCAGAACTAACCCAATTGGCATTGCAACTGGGAAATTTTACAATAAAAAACGTATGATCATTGACCTATCAGCGCCTCATTCATCTGTGGTTCCTAGCATTAACTCATTAATACCATCCAGGGAATTTTCACTACAGTATGCCACAGTGGACAACGCCATGGGGGCGATCTTAAAAACAGGTAAAGGCGCCTGGCTAGGAAAAACCGATATCACTAACGCTTTCAAGTTGCTACCCATACATCTGTCCCTGTGGCATTTACTTCGCCACGCGTCTGACGTTTGGGGCCAAAAGCAGTCCCAAAGTGTTCGACACGTTCCCAGAAACACTGTGCTGGCTACTCCTAAACGTGTGTGCTTGCCTAGTAGCAATTCACTACCTGGATGACTTCCTCACGGTAGAGGAACCTAACTGTACTCCCCACAGTATAGATAAAACGGCTGCACTTTTCTCCACACTAGGAGTACCTCTATCAAGGGAAAAGACGATAGGTCCCGCTACAGCCCTAACCTTCTTAGGGATTCATCTCGATTCCACAGCTATGGTGGCGAGTCTACCAGACGAGAAGGTATATCTAATGAGATCACATGCTTCATAACAAAAAACAGTTGCTCCCGCAAAGAGCTACAATCTCTCCTGGGCTCACTAAACTTCGCTATCCGAATTATACCACAGGGTAGGGCATTCATTTCACGCTTGCTACACCTCCTAACGGAGACCCCCCACGACAATACTCACATTCACATCGATGATAACGCCAAAGCAGACTTACTCATGTGGGGCAGATTTCTTGCTTCCTGGAATGGGAGATCTATGTTCATACCCCCACTCGATGTAGATTCCCCAGTCATATGGACCGACGCAGCAGCCCACACGGGGTTCGCGGCCATATACAACAACCAGTGGTTCCGTGACTCATGGCCTTCCGAAACCTCAACATTACAGGCATTTAACACCACGTCCTCACTTTTCGAACTTTACCCTATAGTGGCAGCTGCACACACGTGGTGTTCATTGTGGTAGGGCAAAGCAGTTAAATGACAATGAAGCTACATGCGAGATCATAAATAAAGGCAGATCCGCATCCCTAGTCATCATGAGACTCATGAGGAGACTCACTTGGCTGGCAGCAACTCACAACTTCCACAGCTGACGCTCTCTCTCGCTCCAACTTTCAGGCATTCTTCGAACAGCACTTCACGGCGGCCATCAAACCCGAGCCGACCCCCACATTTCAGGACCTGATAATGGACTGACATGGCTGAAACAACACGCACTAACGTTGGCAAAATCTGCTCTGTCAGACAACACCAAGAAGTCCTACGATAGAGCACTCACTATTTTCTCCAGGTTTACCTCCGAACACCACATCACGAACACCTTTTCTATAGACACCATAGTCGCATTCACCGCTCACTGCCACCTACACCTGAAGCTGGCACACAACACCATCAAACTTTACCTCACAGGCCTACAGCACCACTTACTCACCTTTTTTCCTGCCACAAGCCTTTCATGTCATCCTATCTCCTGAAAAACATCCTGAAAGGTATACTTCGCACAGACCGCCCTCCTACAGCAAAAAGGCAACCAATCGACGGGAACAAATTCAAGGCTCTGTCAGATCTGTTAGATTCCAGCCCATTCTAACCTAGTACTAACTGTGTACTCAAAACAGCGATGTACATAGCGTTCTACGGGTTCTTAAGGCCCAATGAGTTCACAGTACATAGTCTGTCTGTAAATACGAGCTACATCAGAATTAGGGATCTGCGAAAAGTGGGTGACCACTACATACTGCTTCTAAGACACTCTAAAACAAATCAGTTGGGACCTCCTACAGAGATCCAGTACTTCCCGACCCATAATAAGTGGTGTCCAGTGACAGTCCTGGATACTTTCTGCCTTTCCCTCAGAGACAAACAAAGCTACTCACCCCTACTCCCAATTTCCGATAAACCCCTAACGACGGCAAAATTCATATATATTACGTAAGGGCGTTATCGGTCAGACTAGGTCATGACCCCATGTCCATCTCAGGACACTCATTTAGGATCGTTGCCGCTTCAGCCGCTTCCAGCAATAACGTACCCGTACACATCATTAAAAAACTAGGTAGGTGGAAATCAGCAGCTAACGGAAAATACATTCCACAATCAGAGAAAGAACTTAGGAAAGCATTTAAGGAATTGCTCATGTGAATGTATAAAGCATTAAAGTGTTCTGTTTAAAAACCTTTTTGCCCTCATTATTTCAGGCCTACCCGGTCGTCGGTTCAGGCACACCACAACCGACTAGCAATCATCAACTACTGCTCCAGATACGGCTTAATATCCCCGACTACAAATGTTAAGGCGGAGCCTGTAGTTGTGGGAGGGGTTAACCGGCCTATTTATACTCAGACCTACCCCTAATCAGGACCGAGATCGACCCAGACTCCCCACCCACCAACACCCCTTAGGAAATACTATTTAGGTGGGTCCTCATTATTTCAGGCCTACCCGGTCGTCGGTTCAGGCACACCACAACCGACTAGCAATCATCAACTACTGCTCCAGATATGGCTTAATATCCTCGACTACAAATATATATATATATATATATATATATATATATAGTGTTGGTCAGGGCTGCCATTAAGGGGTGACAACCATGATCATTGTCACGGGTCTGGCGGTTCAAGGGCACCCAGCCATTCAGGCCCCACATACCCCATCTGTATCGGTGGAACTGTATCGATGTATGTATGTGTGTGTGTGTGTGTCAGTGTGTCAGAATGTATGAATGTGTGTGTGTCTGTACGTATGTCGGTATGTGTGTGTTTATATGTATGTCAGTATGTCCGTATGTATGTGTGTGTCTGTATGTATGTCTATATGTCCGTATGTATGTGTGTGTCTGTATGTATGTCTATATGTCCATATGTATGTGTGTGTCTGTATGTATGTCTATATGTCCATATGTATGTGTGTGTGTATGTCAGTATGTGTATGTCTGTATGTATGTGTGTGTGTGTGTGTCTGTCTGTCTGTCTGTATGTGTGTCCATATGTATGTGTGTGTGTGTCAGTATGTATGTATGTGTGTGTCTCCATATGTATGTGTGTTTGTGTCTGTATGTATGTGTGTCCATGTGTGTGTGTGTGTGTTAGTGTGTGTGTGTGTGTGTGTGTATGTATGCATATGTGTGTCTGTATGCATGTTTGAAAGACATTATTAGCATCCGAAGATACTGGCAAGGAAAAATTTCTTAGCTTGTGAGTTCCAGATAAAGAATAGAGGAGGGACAGAAAAGATGAAGAGAAGTTTTGAGAAAATAAGGCAGTCAACTAACGTGTAATTTAACCAGAATGTTCAGTGATTGCAAGATAGCAAAAAACATACACGGGTAATGTGGGGAAATTAACACTTGCGTTTAAAAACAATGAACGTGTGCATGACACATTCTGTGGGAATACATTTCACAAAGTCACAACAGGTATTTTAGGCCATACACAAATGTGTAGCAGTAACAATGAGACCCAAAATAAATAACAGCACATATTACTTAGTATATCATATATGGAGAGTGTGTAGCTCCACGAACATATTCAAACAAGAAGAATGTAGATCGAGAGGGAGCTCGATTCAATTTTTGAGTCACATTGGCAGGAGTTGGTGAGTTTTACTGGGGAGAGTTCCAAGAAGTTGTTATGTTTCATGCCTGTAGTGTTGGAATTCCTTATTCTGTAATAATGCTGGTTGTCCTATTATGCCATGCTATGAGTTTTGCTATCTATAATTACAGACAATTTTGTAATTTCAGAGTAGTTTTGGACATTTTCTGTTTATGGGAAATGGCCATCAAGATTTTCTTTACATGGAATGATGCAGATAAACAGTTGAGCCTCTGAGAATTGACTCTGGAGTCCTTTGGGTGTGGTTAGGTGATAAGTGATGGATTTAATAAAGGACACAATATAATTGGGCACTTAATAGACAGCAGTTGAGCCCAATATTTCCCCAAATGCACACAATGTTCATCCGAGCTCTCTGTAATAAATGTGTAGAATAATTATTCTGCTTGATACTTATTCATATATATGTATTGTGAGCGGAAAAGTGGAATAGTGCTTGATGGAAGATATATCAGGCCTGATTTGTTAAACAGCAGCCAGAGAATTTTTAGTTAAATGCCCCAGGGAGAGAGGTTAAAGTTTGCAATATACATGCTCTACAAAACACAGTATGGGTCCCTGGGGCGGAGCATTTGGAGAGCAGGGTGGGCCAATGCTCCAACAGCACTAGTTGCTGTGTGCTGACCAGAATTTTGATTTAGCTTCAGAATTAACTAATTGGCACTCACCTGTAGCTGGCCAATTAGCAGACAGACCTTTAAAAGAAGAGATTAGCCTGCTGCAGGATGAGGGATTAAAATCCAGCTAAGAGAGCTGAAGGAGAGAGGGAGAGGGAGAGGGAGAGGGAGAGGGAGAGGGAGAGGGAGAGAGAGAGAAAGAAACAACAACAATTGTGTTTATTGCAAATCCATTTTGTTTTTTTGGAAAATTGGTAAGTGGGAAAGCCACCCAATTACAGATAGTGATTTCTGTCTAGTAAGAGCTCAAGTAAGAGCAAGGGATTGTTATTTGTTTATTATTATTTGGAGCACCTGTTTTTCTTATTAAATAAAAAAAGGAAAACCGAGCTGAACGTGTCCTGGACTTTGTATACCCTAGAAGGCTGTGGTTACTGCGAGATCAGTGACAAAATCCTACCTGTAAAAGAGGTGGTTTGTTACAGTACGTAAATTCTTCTTCTTTGTTGGGTGGCTTGCCTTGTATCATGCATGTTATAGTTCTTCTTTGTCACTTAAAAATATAACGCAATCAGACTTTCTTGTTTTTTCTGATAAAAGAAATGTATTCTACTATCACCTGAGTTGAACAGCCGCATGGCAAAAGAGCTCCTGCATTTTCAGGCCCAAATCTACCTATTTTGCACAACTAACTTCATATTGGGCTACCCTCAGGGACTGCTGGCGACAAGGCAGCAAGATGGGTCGCAAGACGAAAAAATTAAAAGCGGATAAACCGCGGCAGGGTCCAAATATTGCTGAACTCCTACGGCAGACACACAAAGCTACTGGGCCCAAGATGGCCGCCTACCCAGAAACTTACTCCGAGCTATCGGATGATTTCTCCTTGGTGGAAGAGACAGTAGACTTACCACCTGTGCAGAGACCAGCACCAGCCACCCAGAAAGTGGATGCTTCACCGGTGACTACGGCAGTCCTGAAGTCGCTCCTCGCAGACCTCCAGAAGAACATCCAGGCAGATGTAGCCACGCTCCGCAAGGACATACACGGTCTGACAGGCCGAATGGGACCCTTGGAGTCGGACTTCACTACCAACACTGGGACTTCCACAGGATTCTCTGCTTACCATTGAGCCCCAGGGAGCAACCAAGCTGGCACACAGATGGAACCCAGAAAGAGTGACACCCTTCGTCCCTCGTGGATCAGGATCCAGACTTGAACATGCCTGAAACATGCCCGATGCTAGACCGCGATGTATTCTTAGCTTCTTGGCTAAATAATTACCTGTTCCATAGTCACAGTTATGTTGTTAGGTGGCTAGTACTAACTTCTAGTTTGTTTACTACACTCCTCTGAATGGATGGTCCATCGACCAAATTACTTCCCCCCCCCCCCCCGCCTGACTCTAGTTTAACCTGCCACTCGAGCATAATTCCATCATAGCCAGGCGTAATCTTTAACAGCAATGAGTGCATCTCGTCCCACACGAAATGGCCTGGTGGAAACGTACCCTTGCATATCTAACCAGCAGCGCTCACTTAGACAACAGTATAAATCAGGATGTAACATACAAAATCCTATGTTTGTTTTCCTTAGGGCTTTTGTTTATTTTCTATTTCACCTTTTAAAAGTAGTGCCTTCACATTACCTGCATATTTATACATATATAGGTTAGCGTACTCACGTACATGTTGTATCCTTAAATGTTCTCTAACAGCAGTCTAGCTAGTTACTCTCATGTAAAAGTGTATGACATTGCTTGTCTAGACCAGAACATATAGTTCAGTATTTCCTTTTAATATAACAAAAATGTGCCTTGTATCTGAAACCACATCTGTGTACTCCTCTGTCTAATGCTACGTTTGCATCAGCCGTTGTTAATCTATGCACAACCTAAATAAAGAATTAAAAAAAAAAATTTATGCAAATACAAAGTCAGTACTTACAATGTCATTAATGAGAAATAGGTCAACAGCTGATGGTACATGTTGGACATTCAGAGTTTGAAGACACTCTGCCCTTGATGTTCTGTGTCTTAGTGTCTGTGTCTCATTCTCATAGACACTCCTTACACAGATATTACATTCTACATATATACCACCAAAATGGCTGTGTAAGCATTACAAAGTCAATGCTATTGATACAATATGCTTGTTTCTAATAACCTTATTAGGTCATCACATGTTCCATGGACACTCAGAAAGAGAGAAGAGCTTACAACTTTGTCATCTGTTCATGTCACTCGAAAGCAACCACAGCTCAATGTGAAATGCATGTAAGAGACATTTCCACAATACAGAATATTTTACACTCTCTATGTCCGCTATATTAGTGAGCAATTTGGAGTGAGAATCATCCATGGAGGAAAGTTTCTATACAGATTAATTATGTAAGGTGCAGAGTTCATGCAGTTTTCTTTCTAAAAGATCAGTCCAGTCCAACAGGGGTGAGTGAGCACAAGCCTCCATCTTGGTGGGTATTGGACTGCTCATGATTATTATAGTATATTATTTCATGTGGCTCTGTTTTTTTTAATCAATGCACACATAAATTCTTGTAAATATTGTTTCACATTTTCGTGTGTTATATTTTCTGATATGTTTTTCAAGCGGATGATCTTCTATATTCTGATGCATTTATTCTAGTTTCCGATTTTTTTATGTCTCTTTCCATTTTGTTTTGAGTATCTATTGTTGTCTTATACTGGAATTCAAGGTGTTCGTATTTCTCCTCAATTTTTTCCATCTTCTGACCCAGTTCTTCAATTTGTTTTTTTCAGCAACGTAGAGCTGCTATGGATCTCATTTTTAAACACTTCGGTTTGTTTTTCCAAACTGGTTTTAATCAATTTGTGTAAGTTATTTAGAGAATTAACCCTTTCTTCCATTATTGACTCCTCCATCCAGGATGTTTCTAGCATTATTAATTGCTGTACTGGTCATAATACGTTTTTCTATTATGGAAAATTAATTATTTAGTTGATGTGTCTTTTCCACCTTTCTTTCCTTTCTTTCCCCTTATTATTTTTCTTTCCTTCCCTAGCTCTTATCGAAACCAGGTGTAGAGGAGCAAAAATCTTTTGCTTCCATGCATCTGTTCTGCCAGCCCCTTTTGTAGCATTTAGGAACCTTAGCTGTTTACCTTATTTTGCCGGTTATTTTGTTCTTAGCTTATTTTCCAGCATTACATATTTGTTTTGGAAAAGGGGGTATAAGAAGGAAAGTTTAGACAGAGGAAGGGTATATTTGCCTTTTTGCTTTGTTTCCGCCACTATTCTGATACCAGCAATCTCTCCATTCTCTTGTCTGCTGATTGAGACTGCCCAGAACTTATCATATGTTGCTGCTTTGGATGGGCTGGTTTCCGAATAGATTTCTTGGGGAATATTTAAAACGCCGCTTTCACGCGGCAAACACCATTTACAACAGAACGCTCGGCCTCTGGACCCCACCTCCCAGTACGTGCAGCCGCCCTCACGTTATCACGTCCTCTCCCTAAAATGAGTGTGTTAAACATAATCCAAATCCTTTGCCTTGTATAAAGTTTGTATATTATTTATTAAATATGTCATAGATAAATATAGCCTTACTTTTTTCCTCTTTATCGGTCACTTCCCACTTGATTTGTGAATAAAATTAACATTTGGTGGATGTCTCCTAACCATCTAGTTTTCCATTGATCATCTTTTTATGGTACCACGGTCATCAGTCCGAAACATGAAACAAACAAAATGGCTCATTCATTCATTGCTATAGTGATTCTGAGCTTGGGCGGATCTCGGATCTCCCAACAGTGACCAACAAAGGGGAAAAAAGGAGTCGCAGTAAACAAATATATATTTATATATTCGATATTTAATGAGTATATAAAATACAGATAAATAATGCTCAGAGAATACATGAAAGTGTTTTATTATTACAGTATGAGGGTGTTTTTGTTGAACTCAATGAACACACATTCTAGTGGTAAGATGATACTTGCAATGATTAAATACTGATTAATGGAATTTACCCTCCCACATTAAAATGGAAATTCATTCTTATGTCCCGTATTTTTGGTGGTTTTTTGTTCTTTGTTCTGTTCTCTTCAATCAGTGGTGTATTTCAAGTATAAACAGTATACACTGGTAAGATGATAATTACGGTAGTAAATATTGTGCCAAAACTGTAAAATTCAAAGATTCCTTTTCTCATTTATTTTTCTCATATATATATTCAGTAGAATGTTTTGTTTATCCCTCCACTTGTAGGAACTGATATAAATCACTTAGGAGTTATAAGAAATTAATTATTAATTCAATATTTTACCACAATTAACCCCATACACCTGTTGAAATTGTAGATTATGCTAGCTTTAGTGTACCTATAATCTTAATTTTATTAATGACAGGAGGCTTCGTATTTGCTTAAGTCTCTCTTTACTAGAACTCCACAGCAGCACAGAAAAAACAACCAATCAGAAAAAAGTTAGGTACTATAAAACTCCCCTTCCCATGCATCATTTCCTCTTTCAAGCTGCGACAAAACAGAATAAAAGGCAGAGAACATCATGGGGAAGAAACGAAGTCCTAGATACGATGAATATAACGATGTCCACCATCCGAGAGTAACCGTCAAACTAGATAGTGGTGATGGACTGTAAACCGAAACGAGAGAAAAACAGAATCGAACAGGTTGATTATCCAATGAAATGTACTCAGAATAAACATGTAGGTACCCAATATAGCAACCAAAATTAACCTTAATATGTAGATATCCCAACCCTACTTATGAAAAGAAATACAGACATAATGAACAAGCGACAGGTATCAGAGACAACAAACAGAGTTGCATACGTACCTGATAATCTAAACTATAACATTAAACAAGGGAGGGACAAGAATGGGTGGGAAATACTCGCCTCCTGTCATTAATAAAATTAAGATTATAGGTACACTAAAGCTAGCATAATCTACAATTTTATAACATGAAAGGAGGCTTCGTATTTGCTGTTTCAACGCTCAATTCACCAATCCAACGCTGTTTGTGTCTCTGGTATCTATTCCAGGAAATATCAGAGTAATCCTAATTGGACATTCCAAGTACGATAATTGACAGTAGACGGATCAAAGAAAATGCCAGCCGACGAAGCATCTCAATTACGGAAAAAAGTACCATCCGCTGGTAAATCCATTGTATGTGGTTGCGACTTGTTTCCTAGCAGCCGGTCCATGAGCTGGCAAGCTGACCTATCAGCCACATTCCTGTAGTTGTAATATCAAAGGTCAAGTCTGGACTTGGGGACGCGAGAAGAAACTGTCACCCTGTCTCAACTCATGATCCGTAAGGCGGTTCCTCCGATCGTGCCAGGGATATTCGGCGATGTGGTCTTGCAGGTAGATCTCCAATTTCAAGGAATGCGCCCAAGTCCACTACCAAAATCGCATTAGAAACCGAGGAGGAACTTTCGTTCCTTCCTGTCCTACCCGGTGATATGTCTCATCCGAGAATAATTTCATAATGCAGGCAAGAGTGTGGCCAAACTAGCCGTATTCTAAGTGATTCCAAGATTCCAAATGGACTGTGTAAACCTTGGACGCAGTAGAGAAAGACTCCAAAGGACGTCCATTCAGGGTTCCGAACTGAACTTGTGTGGAAGGACGGTGGTCGACTATACTGGGAATAGTGAATCCTGGAAACCTTCAAAGGAAGGGAAATGCCAACCGGAACGCAGATTTCCATCCAGCAATGCCCTCGTCAAAGAGCGATAGATGTCTGTAGGAGTCGGGGTACACCAGGTACCTCCGTAAAGTCTCGTAGATCTCCTCGACGGTAGTTGAAAAAAGGGGGTAGCGCGAATCCAAAAACAGACGGCTCCCGTGAGGGATGAATAGAGTATAGACGAAGGGTCCTCCATCTCCGAACCATGTTCACCAGGTATGCGCTCCGATCTTATCCCAAGATCGTAAAGACCGGAGAAGTCAAGACAAACGAGGATTCCTGATTTACCATATGACCCATACGTACGGTTTTACCTTCAGACCGGACAATAGTCCTTCCTTAATGTTGTTACCCGAGCAAGGCGGTGCCTGTTTGCTCCATGAAGGTCTCCGTATCTCCCGACATCTTGACATGGGGGAAACTTTCTGCTCAGTTTGCTAGTAATGTTCTGGATATCTAAAACAGAAAGCAAACTCTGTATTATATGGTGCAGAATATGCCAAAAACCTGCACTCTCAAAATACCGGAGGACCATCCGTTAGTGTACCATCTCCAGGAGTGTGTGTAAATAAATGGGAGACTCCCCCCGTTATACCTCTGAGTATTTCTCGCGTGTTTTACAGCAGCCCGGATCCAGTAGATCCATCACGGGAGATAGAATAGAGGGATCTAGTCCAAACATGTAATACTGGCATGACCAGGCAGTCCTCAAGGACGAAGCCAGTAGCGTGGATGGCAGCTCTAATTGAATTCCGGAGGGAAGCCCCTCTATGCAGTCATCAATGTCTTGCACAGGCACAAGCCTGTGTGATGAACAAATGGCCGGTACTGTAGAGCGTCGAGTGTATGAAAGAGCCGCGCTCTCTACTACTGTGATCGCATACCGTGAGAGCGTCCGGGTGCTAGCCTGAGCAGGCCGCACCCGTTAGTAACCAACAGCAGAGTCTACATCCGAGACCGGTTCTCTCTATGAGAATGGGTCCACCCAACTTGTCCTCTGTATCCAGCCCAGTATCTGGTTGAGGACGAGTGAGGGGCTACGCCCTCTAATAACAAATCAGTATCCGGTTCCGTATGAGAGGATTCGCCCACTGTTCCTGAAAATAAATATGGAGGTGATGGAGGGCCGCACCCTCCTGTGGTGCAAACTAGAGTCCCTAGAGATTCAGGGTGACCAAAACCGTAGGGCGCACCAATTACAAATGTCAGCAGAAGGCTGAGGGCAATCTGGGAAACAAGGAATGGAAAACTATCAACCGACTATCCGGATCCCGTGCGCGCGCGCGCGGGGTCCTGGTAGGTTGTTGGTAGTCCGAGGAAAGCTGGGGACGTTCTCCGCAATCCACGAGTGCCCGGGAGGTCGGAGGAGGCCAAGTCAGGCCTCACGACGACCCGAGCGAATAGGAAAAGGAAGTCATGAAAAAACAAAAAAGCAACAATAAACGTAGATAAGAGAAAATACGCCCATTCTATCTCGGATAGAATGTAAACAGCAGGCCGGAAGGTAAGAAAAGTAAATCCCACTGGACAGGGCCAGGAGCTAACCTAACGCAGGAAAAAACTACCAAACCTATAAGGACTCCGGGAGGCATATACAGAGTAGATGGTAAAGACAAGGAAAAAACACAGCTTTCTCCTGAAGGAGTCTGAATACCGGTCCCTGCCGGTGCGAAGTTCTCCTTGGAGACGTGCCGTCGTCGGTTTGGAGTAAACCGTGGATGTGTCCGGGGTCTTCATAAGAAACTTTGCCCTTCAGGCATGAGGTTTAGGGCCTTCACCCTTCCCGCCATATTCAGATGGCCGTATACTGGTGTCCTATCTCCATGTCACTGGTGTGCACTGGGTTTTCCTCAGTGATATTACCCCAGGCCTGCGGCCAAAAGGGGTTCGGTACCAATAGCGTAGGCCCGTCATTAGGGCATAGGCTCAGCAGGTCAAACGAATGGACACAGAAAGGTTAGCCAAGCAAATAGTCACAGGCATAGCCGGCCATTCAAGTAGGCACCGACATAGCAGGCTATCCAATGGGGCACAGACATAGCAGGCCATTTTATTGGGCACAGACATAGCAGACCGTTTTGATGGGCACAGGCATAGCAGGCCGTTTTAATGGGCACAGGCATAGCAGGCCGTTCTTATGGACACAGGCATTGCAGGCCGTTCTTATGGACACAGGCATTGCAGGCCGTTCTTATGGACACAGACCTAGCAGGCCAATCTTATGGGCCAGACCTAGCAGGCCAATCTTATGGGCACAGACATAGCAGGCCAATCTTATGGGCACAGACATAGCAGGCCAATCTTATGGGCACAGACATAGCAGGCCAATCTTATGGGGAAAGACATAGCAGGCCAATCTTATGGGCACAGACATAGCAGGCCAATCTTATGGGCACAGACATAGCAGGCCAATCTTACGGGCACAGGCACAGCAGGCCAATCTTATGGGCACAGACATAGCAGGCCAATCTTATGGGCACAGACACAGCAGGCCAATCTTATGGGCACAGACACAGCAGGCCAATCTTATGGGCACATACATAGGCCGTTCTTATGGGCACAGACAAAGCAGGCCAATCAATGGGGCACAGACATAGCAGGGCATACCCCAGTGTTGTGTTCCGACAGTAGCAGGGGGTCAATCTGTGTAGAGCCCCCTATATGTGTAAAGAAAACCTGGGAACCTAGGGTGAAATAACTCCAATATGCAAACCCCCCTAGGCAGAGGTAATGTGCCTACAGATATACAGGAAACTGTTAGATCTTAATGCTTGTGGCCAAAATAAGGATATCCTGTTGCAGGAAAACTCAGAAGTACAGGGTGTATTGCCTACAGGCTGTTCTCCAGCCCTTGAAGAAATATAGAAGTAAAAATATATAATATATATGCTTGTATCACATAATTGCTATATGTCTCTATATGGATATGCACCCTGAGCAGGGTGGGAGGTGGCCCTCCCAGACTGCCAGCGAATTAGGTTGGGGTCTGAATACACCCTGACTATAGATGGGGGAGGAGAAAGCCCCTCCATAGACCTCTGCCAAGAACGGTACTGGCGGGGAAGGGCACCCCCCCACCCCCCCCCCCCCCCCCCCGCACACACGTGGTCCGCGGGCGGAGGCGGCCGCAGTGAAGCCTCTACGTGGAGGAAACGATCCGACCGCCGGGTACTCGCGCTCACTCGCGAGTACCCCTGCGACCGCGTAGAACACACAGGACCCACGTGGTCCGCGGGCGGAGACGGCTGCCGCGAAGCAGCCATGTGGGAAAGAAGATCCGGTCGCCGGGTACTCGTGCTCACTCACGAGTACCCCTTCGACCGGGTAAAACACACGGGACCCACGGGGGGGGGGGGGGACGGCTGCAGCGAAGCAGCTACGTGGGAAAGAAGATCCGGCCGCCGGGTGGTCGTGCTCGCTCGCAAGCACACCGGCAGCTGGAAAAAACACATTGGGCTGGCGGAGATGAACTCCGCGGTCCCAGATCTCGGGGAACAGAGGAGGCAAATGCTTTGGAGGAAGAAGCAGCGATGATCTGAAGTACAGACACCGAAGAAAAAATCCCACAAGGCCTATAACCTACTGCATTTACAGGAAAAAAATCCGATAAGCACAAAACACACTGCATTATAAAAAATAAAATCCCACAAGGCCTATAACCTACTGCATTTACAGGAAAAAAATCCGATAAGCACAAAACACACTGCATTATAAAAAATAAAATCCCACAAGGCCTATAACCTACTGCATTTACAGGAAAAAAATCCCATAAGCACAAAACACACTGCATTATAAAAAATAAAATCCCACAAGGATAAAACACTGTATATAAAAATAAAATGCCATAAGGATAAAACCTACTGCATTATAAAAAGAAAATGCCATAAGGATAAAACCTACTGTATATAAAAATAAATGCCATAAGGATAAAACCTACTGTATATAAAAATAAAATGCCATAAGGATAAAACCTACTGTATATAAAATAAAATGCCATAAGGATAAAACATACTGCATTATAACATAAAATGCCATAAGGATAAAACATACTGCATTATAAAATAAAATGCCATAAGGATAAAACATACTGCATTATAAACATAGAATGCCATACGGAAAAGACATACTGTATATAAAAATAAAATGCCATAAGGATAAAACATACTGCATACAAAAATAAAATGCCATAAGGATAAAACTATTGCATTTACATGAATAAAATCCCACAGGGATAGAACATACTGCATAATAAGAAAAGAATCCCACAAGGCTATAACATACTGCATATAAGAATAAAATCCCCTAAGGATTACAACAATACTGCATTTATAAGGCTAAAATAAGCAAGAGGCAGTGGTACTCTGACCTGTACTGACTGCAGAGCAGCAAAGAAAGAGGAAATTATGCATGGGGAGGGGAGTTTTATAGTACCTAACTTTTTTCTGATTGGTTGTTTTTTCTGTGCTGCTGTGGAGTTCTAGTAAAGAGAGACTTAAGCAAATACGAAGCCTCCTGTCATGTTATAAAATTTGTTTAATTGTATTGTAAAATCAAAGCAAAGTAAAATGTAGCCCACAAAAAGCCACTTACGTAACTTTGCTTCAGCTCAATTTCATCTGGGCACCATTAAATCGTATATAAAGCCTGCAATTCACTTTATAGACAAGATGATTGTTTAAATAACTGCAATATTTTAGGTATCCATGATCAATAATCTATACCTGTAATGTTTGATTTAGCCAGTGTTTATTTGCAATTTATGCATAAGCATTGCAGATAAATATCCCACTGTTTATGTGTATATATATATATATATATATATATATATATATATATATATATATATACATTTGTTTTAATTAAAAAAAAATACAGAGTTTAAAGAAGGGCATAAGTAATAATTCTCACCCAAAGATGAACAAACATATATTTAAGGAACACTATAGGGTATAAACGTGTTTTCCTAACACTATAGTGTTCAAAACACTATTTAGCTTCCTAAAAAGGCAGTGTTTACATTAAAATGCCTGCAGGGACTGACTATTCACAGCAGAACAAATACATTAGGTTGTAGTTATTCTGGTGACTATAGTGTCCCTTTAATGTTAATATGCTCTGACTACTGTAGTGTGCGCTGATGACAGTATTTTTTTTTTCCTCCCTGACTAGGTCATGTGTGCTGTAGATGCAACTGCACCCCAGCTCAGATTAACTAATTTCTCTTTATAGGCAGTGTTTCAAACTGAAACTGTGCACATACAGATTACACCATGACCGCTTCTAAAAGCAGAAGTGGCCATGGTGATTGGAGTAACTATTTAAGGCTTAGCAAATCACTATACGTCATCATTCAAAAACATTACAGTGACGAACTGCTATGATATGCCAAGTCAATATTGGGGCTGTGAGAGGTGCAAAGGGAGGAGAAGACTCCCGATCGGATAATTAAGCGGGGGCGAGGGGCAGCGCTCCTACCTTGAAATTTTGGCACCAAAGCAGTTTTAATAATCAGAACTACATGGATAGTAACCATGCACTTGAGAAAGATGCTGGATAAAGAGCTGAAATGCGTTGTGCTTATTTTGGACTTATGTACTGTGGGATAGAGGCACTTTATATGTAAGCTTTTAAACTTTTGTGTAATAAATACCATTTGATCTTCATCTATCTCATCTATCTCCACTCTGAGGACCAACCATTTCTAATATTTCTGAATGAGGATCCCTCTGATCCCTAAAGCCAGTGGCGTACCTACCACGGTCGCTAAGAGAGCATTTCCTGTCAGACCGGGATGCAGCCCCCTATGTTCCTCCTGTCTTAGGGGGGCCCAAGACCCCCCCAGTGGGCGGCTGTGTTCTCCCTGCTCTGCTCCCTCGCACGCCGTTACTAATGCCGGGACGTCATATTCCGGCTCCCGGTATTAGTAGACAGCCCGCTACGTGCGAGGGAGCAGAGCAGGGAGATCACAGCTCCCTTGACACCTCTGCCAGGAACACAGCCGCCCACCTCACTGAAGCCCAACCGGACCCCAGGGACAGATCCATGCCAGCTCTCCAGGTAGGGAGGCTGAGTGGACATTTGTAAATAATTTGTGTGTGTGTCTGAGAGTGTATGTGTGTGTGTGTGTCTGAGTGTGTGAGTATATGTGTTTATGTCTGAGTGTGTGTGTCTGAGTGTGTGTGTGTCTGTAAATGTATGTGTCTGTGAGTGTATGTCTGTGTGTCTGTGAGTGCATGTGTCTGTGAGTGTATGTGTGTGCCTGAATGTGTGTGTCTGTGAGTACGTGTCTGTGAGTGTATGTGTGTGTGTTTCTGAGAGTGTGCGTGTCTGAATGTGTGTGTGTATGTGTCTTTGAGTGTATGTGTGTGTCTGTTAGTGCATGTGTGTCAAATCACTGAAGTGGTCATGGTGTTTGGAGTAACCCTTTAAGGGACTACACACGTGCTATAAAATATATTTATAGGGTGTGTTGATTCATTCTAAAGTAAGTATGCACACGTTTTATATATCGGAAAACAAACACTACCAGATACGCTAAGGCCATTTGCTGTTTTTCTCTGATATGAAAGTGAAAATGGAATTTCAGCTGGCAATGATTTACCTATATGTTGTTAAAATATAACTTTTTACATTTGTCTTTCAATATTTTAGGGACCTTCAAAAGAAAATTCCAATGCATTTCGTGGGAGGTTCACGGCAAACTGTATTCAGAAGAGAATCCCTCTAGCCTAGAAGAATTATGCAGGCTTCCAGGAAAGCAATGCTGTTATGATAACGTTTTGCTCAACTGGCTCGCAGGCATTTGATCTTTTTTACATCAGCTTATTTCCAATAATGAATTACTAAGCTGAACATGAAAACATGCGCATATATACATCATATGGTCAGAAAGGGAAGTGTTAAAGTAAATGTATATATGTATAAATGTATAAATAAATGGGGCTATAACCTTAAATGCATACTTTCATCAATCATCATTCTCTCATGATCATCAACACAGGATCTTCAAAGCTTTGATAATTGATAAAAAAAATATCATTCTACATTTAGATTCTAACTCAATGTTTCCGTTGACGTTTCGCAATTAATAAATTAAAATCTATAGTATTTAAAAATATAACTGAAATAAACAACATGCTCATTTTGTCCCATGCTGCTCGTGTTAATCTACTGACATTCAAATAAGTCGGTGCCGGGGAAATGTATCAGAGTTGCCGTGGTTACCTGATTCAATGCTCTGATACAGTAGAGGCTAGGGAGACCAAGAACAGTACAATAGTGCAATAGTAATTGTACAATAGCATAAAAGCCAGTCTGCCTTATAGAACCACTAAATGCACCCAGACCACTTTAACTCAATGATGCGTTCTTGGTGCAGTGGTCCTGTAGTTTTAACCCTGAAATGTAATATATTGCAGTTTTGTAGAAACTGTAATGTTTCCATTGCAAGGTTAAATAAACCTCTAATGGCTGTCTTCCAGACAGCCACTATGGGCGCTTCTTGTGTAACAACCAAGTGAAACTCAGTCATGCCAGAACATCAAATATCAGCAATTGAATTAAATGCAATTCTTTTCTATGAGAATCATTTGATTGGACGCATGCACAAGCCTTTTGTCCCCAATGCTCCTCTATCAGGACCATTGGATTGGATCGCCCAGGAAGTAACAAGTGACAAGAAGCTCCTTGTAGCTCCCAGATTAGCACCTCTGAAATGGTTGAAGCACATCATCAGAACCTTCTTTGACTTTAACTACAGAACCTTTTACTTAATGGAATTTTTTTTTATAAAAGGACTTTGGTTGGTTGAGCACCAATTGCTCTCATAGTCACCCACAAGTGTTTCAAGTGAGAGAGTATTCTCAGTTACTGGTAACATCCTCAACAGATTTAGTTGCAAAAATTGCATTTTGTTTTGAATGTCTACGTTTTATATTGTCATTTTTCATAAAATTGTGCTTAATTACAGAAAGGAAAATGAAAAAGTAAAATAACAAAATAACTTTATTTTTGTTCCATCAGCATTGCAGCACATCACAGCACATATGCAGTATTCTTTATATACATCACCACCCTCCCTGTCCCCCCTTCCCATACCCACCCACCATGCAACATACCAACCTGGCTCCTCTCACCTTGCTTATCAACTTATCCACAATCATGTTACTGAGCACCAGAAAGCGTGTGAATAGCACTGTCCCAGTTCAACCATACATTTCCATGACTTAGCAGGGAGTTTATTATTCTATCTTCATCTGCTCCCCTCATCTCTGTATTCATCACAAGCACTTTACTCAGATTTATCCAGCCTTTCTCCACACACCCCTCCTAAATACCCTAAATACAAGCTCTCATCCCCAAAATGTAAATCTTACTCCCACCTTCTCTTCCTTTCCATCCTACTACTCCTAGCAGCAGGTGATGTCTCTCCAAACCCTGGTCCCTCCACTACTCAGCCTCCTGGTACAAACACCAGAAACCACAACAACCTAATACCCATTCCATGTAATTCTCACTAAAATTCCGCTTTTAAAGCTGCCCTCTGGAATGCACGCTCTGTGTGCAGCACCTTTAAATCTACTTCCATCCCTGACCTATTTATGTCACACTCCCTAAACCTACTTGCACTAACAGAAACATGGCTCTCTCCCTCGGATACTGCTACCTCTGCCTCACTTTCCTTTGGTGGTCTTCACTTTACCCACAATCCAAGACAAGCGGAGATTAAAGGTGGTGGTGTAGGTTTTCTTCTCTCACCCACTGCTCCTTTAAAACCCTGCCCACCCCCACTTCTCTCTCTTTCCCATCATTTGAAATTCATTCAATTCGCCTTCTCTGCTAACATTGCCGTTATCTATCGTCCCCCTGGTTCCCCTCTCCTCTTCCTTGACCACTTTGCTGCCTGGCTACCCTACTTCCTCTCTTCTAACATTCCATCCCTAATTCTTGGAGACTTCAATATTCCCATTAACCCACCTTTAACCCCAGCAGCCTCTAAACTACTTTCAATTACTTCCTCCCTCGGACTATTGCTGTGGGCTACTCATGTAGCTGGCAATACCCTTGACCTTATTTTCTCTTATTCATGTACAGTATCTAATATCTGCAACACTCCATTTCCTCTCTCTGATTACCACCTCTTATTGTTTGCTCTCAATTACCCCCTCACCGAACAACCTCAGCCTCACCACCGAACAACCTCATGCCTCCAGCATCGCAGATGCGCCTCTAGTGGCTGTCCGGAAGACAGCCACTAGAGGCTGGATTAACCCCATATGTAAATATAGCAGTTTCTCTGAAACTGCTATGTTTGCATCTGAAGGGGTAAAACTTGAGGGACCTGGCACCCAGACCACTTCATTAAGCTGAAGTGGTCTGGGTGACTATAGTGTCCCTTTAAATCACGAGAACCCCAAAGCAATGTGACATAGCCTCAGGTTCCACTACCTTTGCCCAGTATATTCAGTATATTTTTATACTTAAATAGGTAAATAATTTCATATTGGGCAAAGTAAATTCCCTTTGGAAATCCGTAAACTGCCTAATGCAGCCATCATTCAACAGCTGCTGAACTGTTGCTACTCACCCACAGCCTTAAATTCAGATTCAAGGTGTGCAGTCGCAGAGCCCACAGAGGTGCCAAGCTAATTTTTGCTATGGGGTCCAGTAGTTTGCCAATCCACCTGTGCCATACTGGAGGTAGACCAAGGTGGTCCGGAAGAGAGAGCAAACTTGCAAACATCTAAGTATGGGAGCCCACATTAACTAATAAGACGCTGCATAGAAGTCCTCCAGCTGAAGCCACAGCAGCTGCACTCTTGAAAGCAGCATAGTTAAGAAATTATGGTGGCATGGTAGTACCTCCTGATACCTGGTACTCGCAGACCCCCACACAGTGTGGGTAGCCGCATGGTAGAAAATTTAATTTTTTAAATTCAACCTACCCAAGCTTGGTTACCGATCTCTACATGTTAATGCAGATGCAGCTTAATTGCAGAGGAGCCATTAGCCACAGCTTAAAGGAACATTATAGCATTAGGAATACAAACCTATATGCAAAATCCCCACATGCAAAATCTGGTGCTTGCCAGCAGCATCCTAGTAAATGAATATGTGTAGACATTACAAAACGAAAAGTGAAACTAGAATTGCGTTTGGAGTTTTCTAAACGATTGCTAGTACGATGTGAGTGTGTTTCATGCCATTTGTTTTTTGTTATTAATGATTGCATTGCCATGGTTCCTATTACAGCAAAAAGCATGTTACACCAAGTATAGCAACATTTGTGTTGTGTTTATCTGATTTTCTCATTAACTCTACTCTCTGTTATTATTAAACATATTGTTTACACAAATTTGTGTTTCTCTTTGACCTTGATTATAGGACAACTATTACCTGTTCACAGGTCTCCCTTTATTGCTTTACTAAAACGACCACTAAAGGCGCTAACCTCCTAATGCTTCCCTATGGGTAAGCAAAGCATTGGCTGAAATTATCATTCTTGATGATCTCAGCGAGGGAGGTGGAGCAACTGTGCTGAGGTTTTCCAGAAATGACTGCGTGAATTAAATTTGTCCAAACCGAAACGCTGCATGGACGAAACCCAAATCAACCAAAACTATTTTTTGTTTTTCCTTTTTAGAAGAAATGACCACTGACCACATTTTGCCACCATGCACAAGTCTAGTAATATCACCATACTCTTTACAGTTATTTATTGTAAAAACCTTCTAATATACCATGATTAGAGACAAACTGTTACACTTTTTGTGTCTAAATATTTATGTATTGTTTTCTAGTCTTTTTTTCTGACATGGAAATAAATAAACATGATTTGTAAAAAAGGTTCTCCTGCAGTATTGTCCTTTATTTTTTTCCATCCATTTTTCCTTCAGTTCTCCCAGGTGGTAAAAAGCATTTCCACTGCATGACACTGCCATCACGATACTTCACTAGTATGTCTAGGCCCCTACACTCTGCCGAAGACCTGCTTCTATCCTCTGTCCGTACTCCCACCTCTGATGCTCGCATTCAAGATTTCTCTAGGGCTGCACCGTTCCTGTGGAACTCCCTTCCCTTTTCCCTTCCCTTCACCCAGTCTCGACTACTTCAAAAAAACATTAAAAATTCACTTTATCACAAAAGCATATCAATTAAACTGTTAATGGCTCAAAAAAAACAACACACTAAGTACTATTCTACTAATCTACTTCCTTAATATTCCCTTTATCTTTTGTGTCCCTTTACCCCACTACTTCTAGCACGTAAAATCATTGAGCAGGGCCCTCACCCCCTCTGTTTCTGTGCATCTAACTTGTCTGGTTACAATTACATGTTTGTTAGTCCACCCATTGTAAAGAGCTACGGAATTTGTTGGTGCTATATAAATATAATAATAATAATAGGGAAAGGGTTTGGTGAGGTATGGACACAAACCCTTTTCCCGTATCATAGTCAAGTCAGTCTCTTGCTTATTAGCAAACTCTAAGCATGCTTTCATGTGGTTTTGAGCAATGGTTTCTTTCGTGTCAGCCTCCCATACAGGCAAGTTTAATGCAGAGCTCTTGAAATTGTTGGCTCATGCATAGTAACTCCAATCTCAGCCACTGTCTATTGTAGCTCCTTTAAAGTGACTGGAGGACTATACTTGGCTTTCATTACAAATGTCCTCCTTGTTTGACTGCTGTGTTTTTGAGGACAACCTTAATGTCTAGGTGGTGTGATTTAGCATATTCAACTGGGTTTTCCATAGTTTTTATGTACTATTTTCCTATATTATTGACACAACTTACCTTACCCTGGCTCCCACGCCAGCAGCCAACAAAAGAATCACACTAGCCACAATGGCATGCTGTAGCCTTTAGCATGTGGTCGCTGGTGCCCTCAAGGATTCCCAGTCCTCCATGTCATTTATCTGATAAGGAAACCTGTTCCCCCTGGGTACTAGACAGTTGCACAGTTGCAGTAATTGTGTGGTAGTCCAACGAGGTCCCATGCTCTGATTGTCTGCCTGGCAGCAGTTAGTCAATCCAAATTTGTCATTTAAGTTGTGGAGGTGCAGAGGAGTTGGTGGTGGTGTGGCTTACTAGACCCCAGCATTTAAAAGTCCCATATTGACTTGTCAGGTTGTTCTATTGTTCTGTGCTTCAATTATATTTTTGTTTAGTTTTCCATTATATATTCTGACCACTGTTTTGACTCAGACCCTTGGCCTGGCCTGATCGTGCTACCTGGATTGCACCTGGTGTACCTCACTGATACCATTGCTTTCTATGACCAGTGATCCTTATCCAGATTGGGACTTTCATACTGAGAAAAATGTTCAATACTTTATTATTTATTATTATTAGCATTTATATAGTGCTAAAATAATCTAAAGTTCTTTACAATTATATGAAGAAGATCCTGCTCAAATGACCTTACAATTTATGAACAATTATACAATTTGTCTCCAAGGTAGAGGTCATTAATCAGGCAATTGTATTAAGGCCATTTTTCTAGCTGTGTAAACATGGATCTTACAGAGCAGAGGGGTTGAATATTTTTGGTAGAATTCATATTTTAATTTTTTTTTATTTTCTTTAAAATAGTTTTCAACATAAAACAAAATCTTTATTTTGGTTGTGCAAATGATTTCATGTAAACTTGCCATGCCACAACAGCACGAACAAACACAGTAACATCAAACAATAGATTGTCAGCACGCTGTGGAACAAGCTCCTAGATATGGCGGCCTCATTTTATTTTATTTTTTTAAAGAAAAAAAAATTAATATAGCATGTTAAATTAGGCTAGGTAAACCTGTCTATATATATAGGATAGGCAAACATTTAGTCAGAGAGAAGTCACAGGGTTGGGTGAGCTAGACATAAATGAGATTTCAGCTAGTCAAGTTAGGGTTACTTGAGAGGTTACCCACTGAAGCTTCACACATTATGCCGGTAGTGGGCAGACTGGAGTAGGCCTTAAAAATATGCCCAGAGTTAAGTATGTGTAAAGGCAAAAAGTGATTATAGCAGGCATGATATAGGGTTTTCAGACATACATTTATAGCCCTGCTAAGACTACCCTCTGGTAGACCAGTGCATTGTATAGAACACATAGGTAAAGCATTGAACAAATAGTAAACAAGAAATTAGACTAAAATTAAGACATCTTGGGTAATCACTGGAGACTGTCGATCGACAGACCATGGTTAACAGGCCATGGATCCTGGGTATAAAGTTCAGCATCAGCCAACTCCTCGGCTCAGGAACTTACGGGGGTGGCCTGGAGTCAGTCCAAGGAGGGGGCCAAGAGTGGCATCCCTCCAGCCCCGGGCTGCATTGAGGGTCTGCATCTGCATACTACGGACTCAGGGGCTCACAGCTGAGTCCTTCCCCAGCGGGGTGCGGCAAAAGCTCTGGGATGCTCGCCGCCTGCGACGTTGGGTCCTTTGCCTTCGTGGGTGATGCCTAGGGAGAATATCCCTGGTGTCTCTTGGCTCAGGCAAGCTCAATACGGGAATCTTAATTGCATGGTAAGAAGTTGCACCTGAGAGTGGCTCACGAGCCCTTTGTCCTTCCCTCTTCCGTCCACTTTCCCGGCCATGTGATGCAGTCGTGATTCGGGCCTCAAGTTGTGCCCAGAAGTGGGCGAAGGCCTCATCCAGACGCACCAGCATATGGTCCAGTGCAGCTTACACTTCAGGCTGTCTCCGGAGCTCAGGAGTAGGAGGCATGTCCGTCATTTTGAGGGGCAACACTGTGGTCTATTTCCCAGCTGTGTCTGCTGCATATGGTCAACGAGATGAGTGGAGCCGATCAGTGGGGACCGAGAAAACCCCCACCGTTCCAAAGTGGGGAGGGGAGGGGATAATCAGGAGTTTTTAAATATAAATGTTTTCACATAAAAAGTTGCACAGTAAAAAAAATTTAAAAAAATTCAGTAAAATGCTATAATATGTCTGAAGACTTTTGAAAGTCATTGTACATAAAATCACACACACACAAATATACTGAATTTCTCATTCTGACATATTTTGCACATGCAGTGGCACATAGACATTGCCAGTGAATATCGTGCAACTCCTTTTTCACAATTGCTTTTCAAAGGATAAGACAATCACTGATTAAATCATATGGGTTAACCTTTTTCAAATAATTTGAGGCCTAGAAGTGGCAGAGCTCCAGAGTTTTGTTTTTATGTAATCAGAAAATGTCATCCAATACTTGATCATTTACTTACAGAGACTTTTCTAAGATTCCATGCTTTTGAGGCTGCTGCCTTTTCTGCACTTTTGCTATTTTTTTTTATTCCACTGCATGTTCCTACTTTTACATTAAGTGTACCAATATATATCTATAATTATTAAAAGGACAGATATACTCTGATACTCTATATGTTTGCATAGTGCCATAATACCCACATGAATAAAAGGCTATAAACATAAAAAAAACAAAAACCTTTGTCATAGTTGTGCTTGTTATAACTTCTTCACAACTATTGCCACTCAAAATAGATTAATTTAATAGTCCTGATTGTTAAAATTATGTCACGTCTGGGATTGCAATTTATTTTGACAGCTATGTAATTGCAAGAAATATGGTTTAAAGCCAAACCTTTGCAAAATTTGGTGCTAAGACTAACATTATCAGCAGTCACAGAATCCAAACGCGCTAAACAAGAATATATATTTATAGAAAATATCCTCCCTCCACCCAAACATAAAGTATATCACTTTAATAATGATATGGCTTTATTTTAACAATAATGGCTTTATTTTAATATCTTATAACAGGGCACTCCAGATTTGTGGACTAAAAAAGAAGTAGTCCATAAAATCTGGAGTGCCGAAGGTTGTCAACCCCTGTACTACATGTTTACCTAACACAACGTTAAGTATGAATAAAATCATAGAAAACTACAGTGTCTATTCTGCGCATTTAACACATTCCTGGACTTGCTTAACTGGTTACACGTTGAAATATTGCTCAGTTTCGTGAAGCCATTTCCTCTTTAATTTTTGTAGGACAATAGCTGTAGTAATCCTTAAAGGGGAACTGCAAGTCGTTTTGTTTTCATTGCATCACTTAATAGTATATTCATGTGTTCTGTAATAAAAATGTGAGCGAGAATATAATTATTTGAAATTATCGTTAGTGTTAATTCATGCAGATAGATTTCCAGGTGTCTTAAATTAATATATATATATCAAAGAAAATAAGAGGATAATAATGCTAACTGCACTATATTTATTTAATGTAAAATGTGTCAGGTATAAATAAGAGGAATAAATACTGATATATTTATATCAAATGAACCTCTGACAAACATACAGGGCATGCACATGGCACATAATCTAGTTTGGTTATGTGTGTTCTACAACAATGATGTAATATATAGAGGGATTTTTTTCCTCGTACTTGTGTCTAATGTGTACTGTTTGTTACTGTTACCAGCGTTGCCGTCGTATGGTACATTCAGGGCACTTTGTGCTCTATTCACCAATCTTGAGCTCCATAACCTGCCTTCTGTACCCTTCCCTTTGATATGGTATTTTTGAAAAATTAAATAAAAGATCAAATTGAAACAATATGTTTTTTTTTAAATAATCTTTCTAATTTATTTGTTTCTTTTGACTTATGACTAATAATATTACAAATTAATATATTTTTCAGTATCCGGTGTATCTTTATATATGGCAGAGATAGTAATGTGTTCTCTTTGGGCACTTCAATGTGGAAAAACAGTGAATTTGGCAATCCTTGCTATTTTTGTCAACTTTAAGTTTCTGTATGAGTAACTTTCAACTATTCCATTTACTTAATGTGGCGTGTTTTGCATAAAGACAGAAACTGTGACAAAGTCATTTAGACAGCATTAGATTTGCAAGTCTTTCACATGCTATTATAAGATATAAAAATATGTATTAAATTCTGTATCTGTGATAGAATTACTAGCCACAGCAATATCTAATCAAACTCATGGTAATAATTGCCATGTCAACATAAAATAAAAACAATTTAGGAGCCACGAAATAATCCACCATGCCTTTAATTTATGCAGGAAAATTAAGAAGTGCATAGTATTTTAGATTTTAGGGCTCCTTACGTGAACTGACAACGACACTAATTTGCATAGTACCCACCTATAGCCAGTTCCCACATCAGAGGTCCCTTGAATATTATTATACATACAATTCTGAATTCCACCAATGGAGGTCATTGCCCTAAAAAACTGTAAAATGATATGGTAACAGACAGGTTTACAGATTTGGGTAGAGTTGTTTATATGCAAGACATTGACATCGATCACTACAACATGTTTCAAAACACTCCATGACTGTTACCTACAAGATCTGAATCAAGTAAATGAGGCCAGTTCGCGTCAACTCCTGCAATGCTGCTGATTTCTAAAGCAAGTGATATATTATAAACCTGAATTAATTATTTATGGCTTGAGAAGTTTATAAAGTTACACTTTTCCAGCATGTCAGCAGCACTGGTCTGTGGGTGGTACATTGAGGGAAACTGTAGGTATGAAACTGCTTCATCCTTTTAAAATGGTTATAGAATCTGGTGTCCCCTGGTGCCAATCTTTTTAGTGTCAAACCATTTTTAATGGTTTAATGCTAAACACGAGTCCCCAGCAGGGCATCCTCTCTGTGCTGCTTGAGCTAATGAGGAAGCACGAGCTGGAGCAGCAACCAGTGGTGGTGATTGGCAATATATAGATGAATTCTGATGCTATTTCATTTGTTGCGGGAAGGATGGGGGAAGACAAGTGAGAGGACAGGCTGCAAGGAGAAACACTGGGAGACAAGGAGAGACACAGATGGGGGTTTGGGCAGGAAGAGTGACAAAAATTGAGAGTTAACAGGAGGAAAGACACAGATGGGGTTAATAGGAGGAGAGACACAGATGGGGGTTGGACAGGAGGAGAAACAAAGTTTGGGGGTTAACAGGAGAAGAAAACAGATTGTGGATTAACTGAAAGAGGGACACATTGTCAGGGTACCTGTGGTCTCTACCTCCGAAAGAGGTAGAGACTTAGCTGTTCCTCCATCCAGACGGTCTGATGGCTCCCTTCCCCGCGGTCTATCCGGTCATGCTAGGCCGGCCGCGAGGGAGTGACTGCCTTTTACAGCATCTAGGCAGGAAGTAGTCATCAGGACACTCCCCCGGAACGACCTGTCAGTCAATTGCTGCAGGACCAATCAGGACGCCTCGGAGGCGTGGTTGCTGCTCTGAACAGGGTATTTAACAGAGCTTCTTTCATTTGCTCATTGCCCTGTCGTGGTTCTAGCTTGTTCTAGTCACTCAGTGCTTGTGTATTCTATTATTCCTTTTGGTTTTGACCCAGCTTGTTTACCTTACTCTGCTTATCTCTGTTACCCTTGATTCGGCTTGTCTCTCGCTTACCTGTCTTCTGTTACCCTCGACCTCGGCTTGTCTTTGACCATTCTATACTGTACTACTTACGTTAGTCCGGCCATTCTAAGGTCCGGTATACGTATCTGGCTACTGTTTGTACTCTGCGTGTTGGATCCCTGTCCCGATCCTGACATTACGACAGGGCCAATGGATCCTGCAAGTACAAACAGTCAGCTGGCTGCTCCTAGGTTTGAAGCCATGGATCACAGAATGGATCAGATGGCGCTTGCGCTACAGGCTCTATTAGCTTGTGCCAATAACCCACCAGAGGAGATACGTAATACCCCTGTTTCTCCTGTCGGTTCAGGTCTAGAGGTAGCCAAAGTGGGTGCTTCTTCTCACATTACCCCCCCAGTACGCTATGGTGGGGCTCCTGAGAAGTGTCGTGGTTTTTTAAACCAAATTAGTATCCACTTTGAATTGCAACCTCGCTCTTATCCTACAGATAGGGCTAAAGTAGGATTTATTATCACCCTACTCATTGAGAAAGCTCTGAGATGGGCCAACCCACCAATGGAGAACGATAATCCATTAGTTTATAACTATAACGCATTTGTAGCTGCTTTTAGAAGAACATTTGACCCTCCAGGTAGAAAGGTTAATGCAGCCAGATTACTGTTGCGCCTGAGACAGGAGAACCAAACACTGGTGGATTATGCACTAGAGTTCAGGTCTCTGGCGGCAGAAATCAAGTGGAATGAGCAGGCGTATATGGATGTATTTTTGAATGGCCTATCTGATGTAATCCTTGATGAGGTTGCTACCAGAGAACTCCCTGAGAATTTAGAGGATTTAATTTCGTTCATCTCTCGTACAGATGATCGTCTAAGAGAGAGACAGAACACTCGAGAGAGGAACCAGAGACCTTCTTTTAGGTTAGCTCCCGCTGTTCCAAGTCCTGACTCCACGATATCTTTGCTTACTGAACCTATGCAGATAGGGTATACCCGCCTCTCTGAGGAGGAAAGACAGCACAGGAGAAGAGAGGGTTTGTGTATGTATTGTGGAGCCAAGGGTCATTTACTCTCGAACTGTTCTAACCGCCCGGGAAACGCTCGCACCTAAGTCTCTCTAGAGGACAGGCCTTGGGTGTTTCTATTTTGTCCTCTACTCCTGATTATAAAGATCACAGGCTTCTGCTACCAGTTTCCTTAACTTGGGGGAAGGAAGTAGTAAGGGCTATGGCATTGATAGATTCCGGTGCTGCTGAGAATTTTATCGACCAAGCCTTTGCTAGTAAGAACAATTTCCCATCCCAGCTAAGGGAGACACCTTTGGCCGTTGAGGCCATAGATGGTAGACCACTACTAGACCCTGTTATCTTTCGTGAGACCATACCCATTAATTTAAATGTTGGTATCCTACACGTGGAGAATTTATCTCTTCTGCTCATTTCGTCTCCTTCCGTTCCCATAGTTCTGGGGTACCCATGGTTGAAAAAACATAACCCTATTATCGATTGGGAGTTAGGAGAGATACTCTCGTGGGGCCAGGGCTGCCAGGATCGGTGTTTGTGCAAGGTTTCTCCATTAGCTAATATTAACATACCGGAGAATCCTACTCAGTCCACAGAAAGACAAATACCAGACCTTTACCTAGACTTAAGGGCAGTGTTTGACAAGAAGAATGCCGATTCTTTGCCTCCACACAGGTCATTTGACTGTAAGATTAAGCTTCTACCCGGCACTATGCCTCCGAGGGGCCATGTATATCCTTTGTCTGTTCAGGAAAACTCGGTTCTAGAGGAGTATATTCGGGAGAATTTAGAAAAGGGATTCATCAGGAGGTCTTCTTCTCCGGCCGGGGCTGGGTTCTTTTTCATTAAGAAGAAGGATGGCACGCTGAGACCTTGTATCGATTACCGAGGCTTGAATAAAATAACTGTCAGAAATGCTTATCCTATCCCACTGATTACCGAGTTATTTGATCGTCTTAAGGGCTCCAAAATCTTCACCAAGTTAGATCTCAGAGGGGCTTACAATTTGGTGAGAATCCAGCAAGGTCACGAGTGGATGACGGCATTCAATACCCGGTATGGCCATTACGAATACACTGTTATGCCATTTGGACTATGCAATGCTCCTGCAGTATTTCAAGATTTGATTAATGAGGTACTTAGGGAGTTTCAGCATGATTGTGTTATTGTTTACCTGGACGACATACTAATACACTCTAAGGAGATTGAGACTCACCATAGACAGGTCAGAAAGGTATTACACAAGCTGCTGCAACATGGTCTATATTGCAAATTGGAGAAGTGCAGTTTTGATCAGTCTCAGGTAGACTTTCTTGGATACGTGATTTCTGGGGAAGGTTTTAAAATGGATCCTGTAAAACTTCAATCTATTTTAGACTGGCCCTTGCCCAAAGGACTCAAGGCTATCCAAAGGTTTATTGGTTTTTCCAACTACTATAGGCGCTTCATTAAAGGATACTCCTCTATCATTGCGCCTATTACCAATATGACCAAACAAGGGGCTGATACTAAGTTCTGGTCTAAGGAAGCTCTGGGTGCTTTCAAGACTCTCAAGGAACTTTTTGCCTCGGCTCCCATTCTAGTCCATCCTGATACGACTCTGCCTTTCTTGCTCGAGGTCGATGCCTCTGAGACAGCAGTTGGGGCTGTTCTGTCTCAAAGGTTAGGGGTGGATAAACCGTTACACCCTTGTGGTTTCTTCTCTAAGAAATTTTCTGGGCCTGAGAGCAGATATGACATCGGGGAAAGGGAACTGTTAGCAGTCATTAAAGCCTTAAAGGAGTGGAGACATTTGTTGGAGGGGACCCTACACCCTATTACGATTTTGACGGACCACAAAAACTTGTCCTATATTGGGGAGGCTAAGCGCTTATCCTCTAGACAAGCTCGTTGGTCCTTATTCCTGACTCACTTCAATTATGTACTGACTTACAGACCTGGTTCTAAAAACTCTAAAGCCGATGCATTATCTCGCCAATATGAACCTTCTACTGTACCTGAACCAGTTCTTTCTTCTATAGTTCCGAAATGCAATATCATTGCTAATACGAATCTCAGGATTCATTCTCCATTATTGGCAGAGATCATTAAGTTGCAACATCTAGCACCCAAACAGACTCCTGCGGGCCGTCATTTCGTTCCTCCTGCTCTTCAACTGGAACTTTTACAGTGTTTACATAATAGCAAGATGGCGGGACATCCTGGTATTCGCAAAACTTACGCGTTGATCTCTAAGGACTTCTGGTGGCCTGCTTTACGGAGGGATATTGAGGAGTTCATCACTGCATGTGAAGTTTGTACTAAAACCAAACAACCCCATACGCTTCCATGTGGATTCCTGCAACCCTTGGAGGTTCCAGAAAAACCATGGTCCTGTTTGGCCATGGACTTTATTGTCGATCTACCTATCTCTAAAAGACAGACTGTTATCCTCACCGTGGTTGACAGGTTTACTAAGATGGCACACTTCATTCCCCTGCCTAAACTCCCGTCTTCTCCCGAATTGGCAGAGATATTCGCTAAGGAGATTTTTCGCCTACATGGGATACCTTCTCAAATTGTATCGGACAGAGGCTCCCAATTTGTTTCCCGCTTTTGGAGGTCCTTCTGCTCTCAACTTGGTATTAAATTAAACTTTTCTTCTGCCTATCATCCTCAGTCTAACGGAGCTGCTGAACGTACCAACCAGAAAATTGAACAATATTTACGATGCTTTGTTTCTGAACACCAGGATGATTGGGTCGGTTTGATTCCTTGGGCGGAGTTTGCACACAACAATCTCGTTTGCGATTCTACTCATTCAAGCCCCTTCTTCATGAATTATGGTTTTCATCCGTCTATTCTTCCTTCGGATTCTCCTTCCCAGGGGGTACCGTCGGTTGATGTTCATGTTGCCAATTTGAGGAAGTTGTGGGATCAAACTCGACAAATCCTTGTGCACAACTCTATGTTGGTCAAGAAACACGCTGATAAACGTAGAAGGGCGGCTCCGGTCTTTTTTCCTGGTGATAGGGTATGGCTGAGCACGAGGAACATCCGTTTAAAAGTGCCCTCCATGAAGTTCGCTCCTCGTTATATTGGACCCTACAGGGTGCTGACCCGTATCAATCCAGTTGCGTATCGTTTAGCTCTTCCTAATACCTTACGCATCCCGAACTCGTTTCACGTTTCATTGCTGAAACCACTCATATGTAACAGATTTTCCTCCACAATAGCCCCTCCTCGCTCCGTTCAGGTGGAGGGTCAGGAGGAGTATGAGGTTAACTCTATTATTGATTCTCGAATCTCCCGGGGGAGAGTACAATATCTGGTTGATTGGAAGGGATATGGTCCTGAGGAGAGGAGTTGGGTACCTCAGGAGGATGTTCATGCTCCCCGTCTCCGCAGGGCGTATCACTCTCGCTTCCCATCTCGTCCCGGTTCATTCCGCCCGGTGGGCGTATCTGAGAGGGGGGGTACTGTCAGGGTACCTGTGGTCTCTACCTCCAAAAGAGGTAGAGACTTAGCTGTTCCTCCATCCAGACGGTCTGATGGCTCCCTTCCCCGCGGTCTATCCGGTCATGCTAGGCCGGCCGCGAGGGAGTGACTGCCTTTTACAGCATCTAGGCAGGAAGTAGTCATCAGGACACTCCCCCGGAACGACCTGTCAGTCAATTGCTGCAGGACCAATCAGGACGCCTCGGAGGCGTGGTTACTGCTCTGAACAGGGTATTTAACAGAGCTTCTTTCATTTGCTCATTGCCCTGTCGTGGTTCTAGCTTGTTCTAGTCACTCAGTGCTTGTGTATTCTATTATTCCTTTTGGTTTTGACCCGGCTTGTTTACCTTACTCTGCTTATCTCTGTTACCCTTGATTCGGCTTGTCTCTCGCTTACCTGTCTTCTGTTACCCTCGACCTCGGCTTGTCTTTGACCATTCTATACTGTACTACTTACGTTAGTCCGGCCATTCTAAGGTCCGGTATACGTATCTGGCTACTGTTTGTACTCTGCGTGTTGGATCCCTGTCCCGATCCTGACACACATATAGGGGTTAACAAAAGGAGAGATGTATATGAGGTTAAAGATGGAGAGACAGATGGGGGTTTGGACAGGAGGAGAGACACAGATGGGCGTTAACAGGAGGAAAGACACAGATCAGGGTTAACGGGAAGAGATACATAGATGGGTCAACAGGCGGAGAGACACAGATGGTCATGTGATCAGGAGAAGAGACACAGAATGGGTTACAAGGCGAAGAGACACAGATAAGGCCTAACAGGAGGAGAAACAGAGATGGGTTTAACAGGTAGAGAGATGCAGATAGGATTAACAGGAGGAGTGACACAGATGGGGTTAAATCGTGGAGAGACACAGATGGGTTTGGATAGGCGGAGAGGTAAAGAGAGGGGTTTGCATTGGAGGATAGACATAGATGGGAATTTGGACAGGAGGAGAGACAAAGATGGGATTTGGACAGAGGAGAGGCACAGAGAGGGTTTGCACAGGAGAGACACAAAATGGGATAACCAAAAGGACAGACAGAGATGGGGTAACAGGTGGAGCCACACAGATGAGGGTTAACCAGAGGAGAGAAACAAATGGGGCTAATACTAGCAGAGATACAGATGAAGTTAACAGGTGGAGTTTGGACAGGAGGAGAGACACAATGGGGGTTAACAGCAGGAGAAAAACAGATGGGTTTAACGGGTAGAGAGACACAGGTAGGGTGAACAGGTGAAGAGACACAGGTGGGAGTTAACAGGATGAGAGACACAGATAAGAATTAACAGATAGAGAGAGAGACACAGATGGGATTAACAAGAGGAGAGACACAGATGGAGGTTAAAACTGGACATAGATGGAGGTTAACAGGCAGAGGGACACAGATGGGGTGTGGACAGAAGGAGAGGCACAGATGGGGGTTTTAACAGGAGGAGAGATATTGAACAGGTGAAGAGACATGGATGGTGTTTGGGACAGGTGGAGGTACACAGATGGTTGTTGCCAGAGGAGGAAAGGATTAGAAAATATTGTGCACAGGAGGAAAGTCACAGATGGGGGTTTGGACAGACGGAGAGACACAGATGGGAGATTGCATAGGAGGAGAGACATAGATGGCAGTTTGGACTGGAGTAGAGACACAGATGATGTTTGAACAGTTGAAGAGATACAGATGGTTTGGATAGGTTTAGAGACACAGACCTGGGTTTGGACAGGTTGAAAGACAGAGATCGGGGTTAGCAGATGAAGAGATTCACAGATGGAGGATTGGACAAAAGTAGAGACACAGATGGTGGAGGAGAGACATAGATGGCAGTTTGGACTAGAGGTGCTTGAATAGAAGGAAAAACAGATTATGTTTGCACAGTTGGAGAGACACAGATGGTGTTTTGGACAGGTGAAGAGACACAGATGGCGGGTTGGATAGGTGTAGAGAAACAGATATGGGTTTGGACAGGTAGAGAGACACAGATGAGGTTTGCACAAGAGAAGAAACACAAATTGGAATTTGCAAAAGAGAAGAGACACCAATTGGATTTTGCACAGGGGAAGACACACAGATGGTTGTTTGCAGAGGAGGAAAGGATTAGAAAATATTGTGCACAGGGTGCCTAGAAATGGTTATGACAATGGAGAGCAGGAAGCTCATGAGAAGAATCTTCTTTAGTTCTCCTGAACTCAGCCCTGTAATGCAGGTTTGCTCATTGGATGAAAGCGTCAGTTGATCACTCTCAGCCAACAAGGTAAGCCCAGCAGTACTGGGTTTGGCTCAAACAGTTAACTTCCAGTAGTAGAGATGGGGAGTTTCATCTACCAGACCCTAGTAAGAAGTCAAAACATTTTAAAACAGTTTAACTTCTTAGAAATGGGGGGCGCAAAGCACTTCTGGCACCAGCAAGCTCTAGTGGTTATGGTGCTTGGAATGTTCATTTAACACTTACTGCTACAGATTCAGGATATGGTACTGCATGAAAATAAATTAGGAGACATAAAACATTGGTAATACCTTGTTACCTATAATGTTGTAAGTGCTGCTAATATCTCTGGTGCATTTCAGGTGAAAAAAATGTAATGCTTAATATTCTTATATTCTAATTAGCTTGGGTCTGTGATGATGCAACACTTTTCTCTAAGGCTCATTGCAACCCAATAAATACTATCCAGGAGTTCACATGCTATCAGCATGCTTAGCTCACTCTAATTCTGTTGCTAGAAAATAAAAACATATTTAGAATGCTGTTTGCAATTTAGTGGCCTGCATGTCACATTATCATATCACACATCTTTACCACTTGTTATCTTGTAATATATTTATACTAATGAATCATTAAGAATCATTTTTAATGCTGTGATATCTGTAATAATAATACATTGAGGAAGCTGCAATGTGACAAAAGGAGTGCCCCAGTTGTGTTTGATACGCTGCACTCGCAAGAATTGTTTAACTGACAAAGTTAGAAATTCCAGGCAAAGTTTTCCATTGCTAAATGTAGCCCATGGATCAGCGCAGCTAGGGGAGTGGGCCTTGACAGAGCCAGGATGTAGGCATAACAGCCAAGGGAAATTAAGTGACAGTTAGCAAGCTGTGGGGGTGGAGCTACAATGGGAGTATTTACACTGGCCATTTTGTGAAGTGGCCATCTTAATTAAAAACCTAAACTTACCTGTTAGTAAGTGCGGCTGGCAGGAAAGGTGTGGCAGGCTCCGTTGTGGCAGGGAGTGCCGCCAGGTCTGTGACCAACGCTGGAGATGCCCCTGCTGCTCTCGGTAAGTCGTGGCCCCACGGGCCTTGTATCCTTGGGGAGTGTAGAGCAGGACGTCGGTGCCCAGGGGCATTGAGGGGAATGGGCCGTGAGGGATCCAGGCAGCAGGAAGGAGTCTGGTATGGCCCCGGCTGGGGCCAGGTTACCTGCGGTGGAGGCCAATATCCCAGTTGGGGCTAAGTCAGCAGGTCAGCGGCTGGTTCATGCAGCCAGGCAGGGATAGGACATAGCAGTACTATGGCCAGGGAGGTGCCAGTCAGGCTTAACAGGCACGATAGGAGCCCTGATAGCGGGGATGCGGCCCAAACAGGGCCTGGGGGGGGGGGGTGCAGCACGGCCCACGCTGGGTCAGGTGGGAGAGAGTGCACATGGCTACATGGAGCCAGGCAGATGTATAGGCTGGATTGCAGAAGCTTTGACACTACTCCTGAACCTCTCGAGGTGGATGGAAGGACAGTGGCCCCGCAGTCTTCTACGGCAGGGGGTTCTGGCGGTGAGTCTTCTTCTCCACTACACCTGGGAATCTCTGGGATAGCTTAAGATCCTTTCTTAACACTTGGGCTGTCGGGGATACACAGGAGGCACATTTTAGCCGGGTGTGGGGTCCACCGACACCCGGGATAGGGGTGGCTATGACGGTTCCAGTACTCAGTTTTTCTGCTGTTTGGATGGGATTTGGGAGGCTTATCATAGTTATGGGGGTTTAGCATGGTGGAAGTACGACGAGCAGTTCCGCTAAAGGTTGTCAGCTAATCCCGGGATGCGGTAGGACCAGATGGACCCCACTATGGATGAAACTGATGATGGCTTAGAAAGCTGTGCACTTTCAGGGTGTGGCCGGCGCAGGATCAACCTCCTATTTATTGGCCAGTCAAAAGAAAGGGTTCTGTTGGATGTTTAATGAAGGACAATGCAAGTGGGGTGCCTCGTGTAAGTTTTAGCCTGAATGTTTGGGCTGTGGGGGGGGGGGGGGGGCACGGCCTCAACAGGTGCTTCAAGCGGGGAAAGTCTGTATCTGCCGTCGGACCTGGGGGTGCGGTGACAGCATCCACTTCCACTAGGGGCAACCCCGATGAAGGTCTTTGCGATGATGCCTTGGCTAAGCCGTTATGGTAACCAGGGTGATGCACAGTTATTGTTGGATGGGTTTTTTAAAGGGTTGGTATTCCTTTTAAGAAAAAGGTTTTGGGGTTGTGTGACAACTTGAAGTTGGTCGCAGAAAATCCGGAGGTAGTTCAAGATAAATTGGCTAAAGAGGTTCAGCTGGGTAGGATGTTGGGGCCATTCTCACAACCTCCGTCGGCTGACTTACGGATTTCACCTTTGGGCGTGGTGCCTAAGAAAGAACTGGCTAAGTTCCGCCTGATCCATCATTTGTCATATCCGAAAGGTTCTTCAGTGAATGATGACATTGATGCAGCCCTGTGTTCTGTCTTTTACGCTTCATTTGACCAGGCGGTTGAGTTGTTTCAGAAGGCAGGACGCAGGGCATTGATGGTGAAGGCTGACATGGAGTCGGCTTTTCAATTACTGCTGATCCATCCATATTGTCACCATCTGTTAGGTTGCACGTTCGATGGGGCTTATTTTGTGGACCTTTGCTTGCCTATGGGCTGCTCCATTTCATGTTCCTACTTCAGTAACAAGAATCATGCTTGTATTTCACCCCTCAGGGAGTTTTGGGCCGAGCTTCAGAACCAGCACCTAGTAGTGCATGTCAACTTAGCGTTTAAAGAAGGTTTATGTTGCTTTTTTGGAGCATAAAGCTTATGAATTAAGGGAGCTGTTCTTCCATGCGACTAGTCAGCATGGCGGTCCGGCCCCACCCCCTTAAGAAAGTTTTTTAACTCTATTGCAATCTTTTTTTTATTTCATCATTCATCAATACATATTAATTCAATCTCCAATTGTGTGTGTAGTTTTTATTTACCTCTATATTAAGGAATACTGGTGCCGGATCTGAGATTAATGCTTGGGTTATATTACATTTAAACTTTTTATTAAACAATGATATGATTGATAGGCCGCAGAATAATGAGAATAATCTCTCATTAGGGTTTATGACTCTCCAAATGTCCATCAGGCAATTTATTTCTAAGAAGCTTTTAATCTTTTTGCCCCTTGGTTTGGTTTTGCGCTACTTCATTTTTAAAACATAAGACCCCCACCCATTACTAAATGTCCTTGTGCCAAATTATATATTTTACTCAAAAGTGGTTCTATAAAGGTTACAACTTTTTCATTAGGGCATAAATATATAGCAGTGTGTGGATGATACAATATTTTCTCATCAGTTATTTATTTTACAAATCAATCAATACTGTATCTCTTATCAATATTTTGAATATCAAAACTGGAAGTAAATCGATTAGTAAACCTTTTATACATCATCTTTTTTGCCCTTTTACCCAATCTTTTCTTTATCGTCTTTTTTGACCTTTTATCCAAAACTAATAAATTATTCATAATTTCCTTTTATGGTTGTCATTTAATCCTTGAATATTTAATGTGCAAATTGTAACCATTTTTAATAGGTGGGGTTTTAATCTCATTTTTTGTTGAGAGAAACATCCATTCATTAATTCATAGCATATTGGGGTGACATACAGAGATTCATATCGGTCCAACCACCCAAATTAGGCAATTAGGTCCTCACATATGTTCTCTACAAATTAGGGAAAGGAAAGACATAAGAGGAAAAAAGAAAAGAAAAAAAATTCTCTTAAGGTGACATAGTCAACATCCACCAGGAGAATTAATGTATTTCTTGAAGGATTGCATATTAGTAACTGAAATGTTCTTATTCCGTCATATTTAATTTCTTTACAAGTTCCATTCCTTGTTTTTTTGAAATTACCCAATATCTGGCTTATTTATATGCGAGTAAGATTTTTGCAGGTTATCTCCAGAAAAATTTCCCATCTTTTTCTTCAAAAGTTTTATTATACAGTACAAATTCATCTGGTATATGTTGATAAGTCAATCAAAGTCCTTAGGTTCTTAAATGTATTGTTTAATTTTTCTTTCTGCTTGCTGTTATCTCCATATTTCCTTGTGAATATCTAGTTATGAATACAGATGATGACAACTTTTGGCATCTGGGTTGGTACTGAAGCGAGTTTATAAGTCCTATGAATTCTTTCAAAATGCGTATCTTCCTTTCTTATATCGCTGGCTGTTTCTTGGAAAAATTCATATATATATATAAGATTTAACATTTTCTCAAGTAATTTCTTAGGATACAACCCTGATTCTTATGGGTTTTTTTGTCTTGATCTATCTTCTAGATCGGATATTTTATTTTCAAGTTCATTATATTTATTTTTTAAAGTATTGTATGCTTCTTGTTGTTCTGAGATTTCATGTTGTTGTGCCTCCTCCCTTTTCACTGCTTTCTTAAAGCTTTTGATTGATATTTTTTATCTCAGTTTTTTAAATTAATTAAAAGTCACATCTGATTTAATTGTGTCTCTATGAGCTTCCAGTAATCTGGTAAGAAACTCCTTTGAGGTAGTCTCTTGAGATGATGAATCATTTTTGCACAGACTCCCCCGAAACATTAAAAGGACTACTACAGGCACCCAGACCACTTCAGCTCAAATAAGTGGTCTGGGTGCCAGGTCCATCTAGGATTAACCCTGCAGCTGTAAACATAGCAGTTTCAGAGAAACTGCTATGTTTACTTTAGGGTTAATCCAGCCTCTAGTGGTTGTCTTATTGACAGCCGCTAGAGGCGCTTCCGCGCTTCTCACTGAGAGTTTCACAGTGAGAAGACGCCAGCGTTCATAGGAAAGCATTGAGAATGCTTTCCTATGGACTGGCTGAATGCGCGCGTGGCTCTTGCCACGCATGCGCATTCAGCAGGTGACGACTGAAGGAGGAGGAGAGTCCCCAGCGCCGAGGGAGCCCGGCGCTGGAGAAGGGTGAGTGTTTAACCCCCTTCCTCCCCCTTCAGCCCAACGGGAGTGGGATCCTGAGGGTGGGAGCACCCTCAGGGCACTATAGTGCCAGGAAAACAAGTTTGTTTTCCTGGCACTATAGTGGTCCTTTAATGTTTAGCAAGTTGAATCCATATCTTCTTTATTTACTGTTTGCTCTTCTTTACAGTTACTTATCGAATCTCTTTTAATTTTAGTTTTCAATTCTGTATCTCAAAAAGGATAATAGGATAGTAACAATGTATTTAACTTTGGCGGTTTCTCCTGCTTTTTTTGTACTTTCATTGTCTTGGCCCTTTAGTTGACTTCTTTCGAAATTTTCCTAGCTTAAGTTTCAATTCCACTTTCTTCTCTATGAATAGAGCTGTCTATCTATAAATAATCCTCCCTTTTTTTGGGAGGCAGGATTTCTACTAGATTCATAACTAATGATGCAAAAATGTGATTCTTTGTTAAACTAATTTGCATATGCCCACCTAGAATCCTTTGCAGTAGTAGCATCACTGCAGATTTGTGATTTTCTGTGGGAAACGCAAATCTTATGGCTAGATTGGTGTGTAGATTTTTGTTTAACTTTGTATTAACTATATATATATATATATAGTAGTGTATATATAGTAGTGTAGATTGTACTAGCCGTATTAGTCCAGTAGACAAGATGCCAAAATACCAGAGTATTGCAGTATGCAATTATACCTTTTTATTGGACTAACATAATATTTCAAAGACAAACGTTTGAGCGTTTTCCTCTGTGCCCCAGGTCTGAAGCAACAATGATCAATCTAATATAGTTTAACACTTAAAACAACTGATGTTAGAAAAGGGGAGGGAGGGAGTAGGGTGTCATAAATAAGCAGAAGATGTGTCTGAAAGTGAAAGGTTCAGGTTTGTCTGAGAATAGCCAGAAAAAGTAAATAAACAGAGGAGAGTCAATAAGCTATTTAAAAAAAAAAAAAAAACACACAAAAAACCACCCAGCAGAGCAGGGCATGCAAGTACATAGTTGCATATATATGTATATTCCCACGAGAATATTAAAAAAGAACTATACAAGACATTGAGATGTGTGTTTATAAAAAGTTTTGGTAGTGTGTGAGAAAGCCAGAGTCTACATTGAGTCTCATCTTAAATGTCTTTTGTTCATGAAATAACCCTTTAAGAACTTGAATCCTGAGGTTTTGGATGGAGTGACCAGTCTGGGTCAAGTGATGACCAGCAGGGGTACAATATCCACTTTCCTTGTGGTTCTTGATTGAGTGTCTGTGTAGATTCATTCTGAGATGCAGCTTAAGGCCAATTTCTCCAATGTAGCAACCTTTGTCACACACTGTAAACTATCATGTAAACCACATTCGCAGATGTGCACGAATATGACCCCTAATGTTGTATGATTTGTTATTGTGTCTGGCTGTGTTATAGCCACATATATGTTGACACAGTTTGCAGAGTGATTTGTTGCATCATACAGTGCCATTCTGTGTGAGCTCCTGTTCTGTGGTCAATTTGCTGCGGACCAATCTCTGTCTCAGGTTAGGTGGTTAGTGTATTGCTAATATGGGGGGGGGGGGCGTTCAGAAACTGTTTCTTTGAATGTGGGGTCCTCTGAAATTAATGGTTGTAGCTCTTTAATAATTATACATACTCCTTCTAGAGTTGGGTTGTATGTAACTAATAGAGGGATTCTTGTTTTGTTTTCTTTTTCTTTGTATTGTAGGAGCCTCTCCCGTAGTGCTTTTAGGGCAGATTTAATTTAGATTTAGACAAAAAGATATTGTCCTTTCCTTGTTGCCCTTTTGCCTAAATTACTCTGACAGTGTACTCAGGTGTTGATTTCTGTCTTTTGTGTCAGAGCAAATGCGGTGATATCTGATAGCCTGGATGTAGATAATACCTTGTTTTGTGTGATTGGGATGGAAGCTGGAATTGTGGAGGTAGCTGTACCTGTCTGTGGGTTTTCTATATATACAGACGAATAAAGAATGCCATTGGTAGCAGTTATTCTGCAGTCCAAGAAACTCACACTGTGATTTGGAAAGTTAATTCTAAGGTTTATTGTCAGGGGGATGAATTGATTGATTTATGGAAGTCTATAAGGCTTTCTTCTCCTTCTGTCCATATTATGAAAATATCATCTATGTAATGATAATATGTATATGGTTTGTGGGTCTGTGTACATAAAAATCTGTTTTCTAGGTCAGCCATAAAAAGATTAGCATATTGGGGTGACATTTTTGTGCCCATCGCTGCCCCGTCATTTGTAGGTTGTTATTGTTATTAAAACTGAAATAGTTGTGTGTAAGTAATAATTCTATCAGCTGGGCAATTATTGTGCTATCATATTTGTGTGGTGGTTTTTGGGATGAAAGAAATTTAATTCAGGCCTCAATACCATCCTTATGTTGGATGTTACTGTATACGGATTCCACATCCATTGTTAGTAGTATAGTGTTTTAAGATAGTTCATTTATCTGGTTACGTTTATTGAGGAATTCTATAGTGTCCTGTATAAAGCTCTCAGTCTTAATAACTAGGGGCTTAAGAATGTTTTCTATTAGGCCAGATATTTGTTCAGTGAGTGTTCCCATACCTGTTATAATAGGCCGTCCTGGTTTTTCTGGCTTGTGGATTTTGGGCAGCATGTAGAAGGTTCCCATCCGAGGATTGGAAGGCATCAGATTTGCTAATTCTTGCTTTGTGTGTTTCTGACATGATTTGATAAGTTTTGTGAATTTAGCTGTATATTCCTTGGTGGGGTCCTTGTCCAGTTTTTTGTAGTAGTATATATGTATATATGTATATAAGAAAACCGAGATGCTTGCACTCCTGGATTAGAGAGTAATTGCCCAGTGCTGGTTAGACACAAGACACAAAAAAAATTATTGGAAATTACCGCACTCCAAGGACTTGATGATATTAAAAATAAAATATAACTTTTATTCTATATCATTTAAAAATATCGACGTTTCAGCCCCAATACAGGGCTTTCATCAGGTATTGCCATTTTTACGGAACTGTCTGGAACCTGACACCGTGGAGGATCCCCCCAGGACACTTTGCACTATAGACCCTCCCAACAATACGATACCATGAGACTTGGGACATTGAGACCCGCACTTGGGACATTGAGACCCGCACCCGTACACCACCCACCCTTACCTCCCCCCCACCACACACACACGGGGGTGACCCCCACCTAGCGCTCACATCGGTGCTGAGGGACTGAGGCGGCGGAACATCATTGAGGGGCCTGCAGGTTTGTTCATGGCAGTCAATAGGTTGGGACATTCCAGAGTGCTTGCAGGGAGTGGTACAACAACAGTGTGAAAACCATTAGAGAACCCTGATACCAAAAATTCAACTAGGTGAAGTGAGAGATGTGAGAGTGAAAAGCTAGCATGTCTATGTTGACCTCCGTCAGTCATTTCCTGTGGAAGAGTGTGGTAGGGCACATGGTTTTGGTGTGTGCCCTGAAGCAATGAGAGCAGATGTGCAATAACCTGCAAGCGTTGTAATTGTATGCACCAGCATTGAAGTTATTGCACACCTGAGCCTTCCCCAAGAAAACGATGGGTCTCACTAGCTTAACTTTCAGATCCCTTTCCTGACTAATGGCAGAGGGAATGGAATGTGCTGAGGCAGTGGATGTGGAAGGGTCGGTCGCGCAGGGGCACAAGTTGGTAGTGTGAGAACTGGAAGTGCAAATAGTGCAAGCCAGGTGCTTCAAGCGGGTGAAATGCCAGCAGAACAGCTCTGTGTCCAATTGACTCCAGTCAGTCTGAATGTTGAACTGGGTCATAGCTGCAGCTGCCTTGGCCGACACCGACTTATGGTAATCGTAAAACATAAAGCCCTCGTACTTGTGTCCCAAATCCACCAACTTTTGCATGTAGAGATCAAGCTCCTCCCGCCTCTTGTGGTATACAGATAACGTCCCTGTATAGCCCAAAGGCAAATACAAACTTGGTGATGGAAAGTTTTTTATTCAGTCTAGGGTTCCTGGCTTTTAGAACCACAGACAGATCCATATAGCTGTATGCCCTGTTCTCACTTACATCCTGCGAGGCTATTAATAGGGACACCAAATTATGTCTTTGCCATCAAGTATATCTTTCCTGATGGCTGTGGGAACCAGATTTGCTGGGTTAATGACTTGCGGTGTGGTAGGGGGTGTAGGACATGTGCCTGCACTATCTTCCGTGATCGTGATAGCAGGGTTTGGAGCTGGAATATCCGAGGCCACCGAGGAGTTTGGGGATGTCATTTCCAGCTTGGTCAAATGGTCATTCATGTTCTGTAGGAAAACCAGGATGCTGTTCAAAGTACCCTGAACATCCCCCGTGTTGTCATTACAGCCACCCGGAAAGCTTGTGCCGGGTCTGGGGTCATAGGACTGCGTGGACAGGAGCCTGTATAGTTCTGGGATGTTCCTGTAGCCGGGAAGGGGATGTTCCTGCAGCGCAATTCAGCTGCCAATTTGGGTATAGTCCATGACCTCAGGGAACCGGTAGAGACAAGGGTGGGTGAATCAATCATGCAACAGGGTCTAACTGGAGTGCAGGGCCTGTTCGGGGAGCCAGGAAGAGACATGTCATCTCCATGACCAGATGCTTGAGATATTCTAAAAGAAACATATATAGTACATAATGCACACTCTAACAACCACAATTATAAAGTATAAAACTTTAATAAGTAGGCAAATTACAATGAATAACAAAAAATAAAATCGCAATAGGATATATATATATATAACATATTATGAGTAACCTTACTTTAATCATGCAATTTTATACTGTGATACATATCTCATGTTGTACATGTGATTATGGTCAATGTTTAGTTGTAAGGAGTGCATATTGTAGGTATTAAGAGACATGAACCATGACTAAGAGAGCGTATTGCCAGAAGTAGCCTTTTATGGTTGGGTTGACACTTGATTGTGTCACAAGCTTGATATACAAGCAGTTATATAGATTGTCATCTACAGTAATATGTTTTTGTATGTTACAAGCATGCGATTTTATACTTCTATAGAATGATGTTTATGTTAATGAGAACGTATATTATGTAATATGTTGACAACATCGTGCTATCTTATTTAATATCACTGTATAAAATTGCATGATTAAAGTGGCACTGTCATGCCAAACTTACCTTTCCCCAATCGATTCCTCTTCTCTCCCTCTGTCAGGATCTGTTCTTCCTGTCTTCCTGTCTGCTCTAGTTTTCTTTAAAATCATAAGAAAAAGGAGGGACTATTTGTCTTATGGAGGTTTCCAAGCCTGACAAGCTTTGACCAGTGGAGGAGCAAAGTGTGCTTCATTCGCAATGCCGCAATGCTTCCTGTCAGTATTCCTGAACGTTCTGTCATTTAGACAGAATGCCGGCGAAACTACAGAATTTCATCCTAACAGAATGAGAACAGTTTCTCCATTTGTGTTAGGACGCAATTTGTGACTTTGTTCGTCCTATTCGATCCTATTCGTGCCGCGGCTGCATCTTGCAGCCGCTTAGTAGATAGCTCCCTAATTCCCACGGCATAAGGGAGCTATCTACCAAAAGGCTGAAAGACCTAAATTGCTCTTTCAGTCAAATTTACTAATACTAAGTAAAAATTACTAAGTAAGTAGATTATTCCCTGCTGTTAAAAAAAACAAAAAACCCTAGTGTGATGGCCATCAGCTGTATGAGGACTTTAAAAGCAGAAACATGAGAACATGGATACAGGTACCCTTGATAAAGGCAACCAGTTGGTGCCGAAATATTGGGGGGAGTTGGTGACTTGTGTTTCTGCCTTGAGGCTTGAAAAATTTGGGTAAATTACTCTTGATTACTATTTGCCTCATTTTGTTACTTAGTTTATATTTTGTTATTCATTGTAATTTGCCCACTTATTAAAGTTTTGTACTTGATAATTGTGGTTGTTATAGTGTGCATTCTATATTATACATGAATCTTTGTATTTAGGCCCCTAGTTGAGGTGTTTATATGGATTGCACCTGACTTTTTGTGACTATTAATTTGTCTCTCCATGTGATTTTGGTTTATATTCTAAAATAAACAGTCACTATAGCAATAATTAATACCTAGATAAATCAACAACTAATAAACCAGAACTGGTTTGCTATCGTAATGCCAAATTGGCAAAAGAATTGCTATAGTGTGAATGAGGCCCTACTAGTTGCCAAGCGGCTGTGAGACGCTCTACCTATGATTTGGCCCAATGGGAGTGTGGCCACTGTATGATGTGCAGGATGTTGGACTCTTGGTAAGGCCCTGACTAAGACCCTGAAGTAGGGTATGCAAGGCGAAAACTATGTGGTTGGGCTGAGTGGGCAAATGAGCCTCCCAGAAGAGGCGAGGTGCAAGCCTTGCTGGGACGTGGAAAAAAAAGCTTTAAATTAAAGCTACACGAAGGCCAGTACCTGAACCTATAAACCAGTTCTCTGACCCTGAACAGAGGTTGACACTGAACGGAAGACACATGAACAAGAACATACGTACCTTGTAGAATAAGGTATCTTACTAAAGTAGAATCTTGAACAGAAAGTGACTATAAGCTAATATACACCAATTAGCTAGAAAACGTGAAAGTAGAGAGAGGAAGTTATAATGCAAGAGGAAGTCAAACCTACCCTAATAAGATAACGAATATGTCTTGTTAGTTGTAATAGAGGTCTGTGCGTGATCTATAGATAATAATAATACATATAACTATATAAAAAGTGAAACTTACCATAAGGCCAATAGGAAAAAAAGAACTAAAATACCCGAGAAATAGACGATCAGCCTCTCAAAGAAACTGCTGTTAGTGGGTAGCCTAGTGTTTAATACAGATAACTTCAACACTCTTTAAAGAATTAGAGAATTAAATAGATGCATAAGCCATGGATGCTGAAGTAAGAAAGTTTGGTATGGAGGACCAAGCGAGGGTCAACTATATTGCCAAGCCCCTTGTCTTTCAATTATAAAAAGGGGGTAGGGATACATAATCATGGGGTTATATGTTAAACCCCCACATCAAGAAAAACTGTCCCAATGTAACAGACAACCCAGTATATGAAAGATGGGCAACTGCAAGTTAAACGGCAAAGAACCATAACCTAAATACCTGAATAAAGTGTTGTAATTGCAATACTGGAAATAGTTCCTGGAAAACCATGAAAGGACTGACTTGCATGCCTAAAATTTTTAAACAAAGATACTGAATTAGACGCATAAGCCTGAGCCTTCGTGTAAAGCTTAACATGCTAGCCATAAAGTTTACGTAAGAAAAGAAATTGCCAACAATATATAGCTGTATGAATTGTCTGACCAGAAGAATTACATTGATATTTAACTTGGAAGAACATTTGTCTGCTTACTCATAATGGCCAGGGTAGCAAACTCACCCCTGTAACAGAGTTTGCTATGAGCTTTTGGAGGGGGCTGCTTGCCCGCCTCTTGCCCTGTGATTATGGTCCCTGGGAGATTTGGCCCTTCAAGTGCAACATTTGGGCATACTGTATTTTATTATACTGCCACTGGCCCTTTAAGCAGCATATGGAATTCTATTGGACTGTATATGTCCCTTTCAGACTATGGCCCTCTCATCAGCCCATGCTAAACTTAAACTCCATGTATTTTATGTATTATGTGTTATGTATTTTTGTATCTTTTTGTGTCTTTTGCTAACATGTGCTCAATGGAGTCTGCCTTTATCCCTGGATATAATTGTCAATCTTTCTTTTATTAAGGCACGTGTGAAGGGTACAGAAAAAAGAGAGGGAAATGCACCTAGTAGTAGGGTTAATATAGCAATAACACCGTTAGTTACATTTCCATGTTATCAATGCCTCATTTTTTTTTTATATTAATTTGTAATTCGCTCAACGTAAACTGAGCATAAAGCAAGAATGGGTGATACATTAGCAGGTAGTCGTATGTTTGCAGTAGCTTTCAACATTAACACGTATGCACAGGTATATCTGCTTGCATTTATATTTCTATCGCTGTAACTAGATCGCTCGGCATGCGTAAATTTTGGTAAAAGACATTAGCTAGCAACAAACTAAAGGTGTAGATGTACTGTGTATGTAGGTTGAAGATCGTCGTGTTAGGGCATACAGTCACACATAGTATTGTAGTACAAACAGGTATATTGCAAGCTTCTAATCACATCTATGCGTGAGAAGGTGTATATAGATTTGTGTTTTCTAGCGTGTTAACATGCAGGTAGACCAACAGCCACCTAGTGAGTTGCAAACATGCGTAGGATGCCACATTAAATTGATTTAGCTAGCGCTCATAATAATGCTTATTAATCACTCAGCAAAGGGTTAATGGTCGTTACTGTATGCTTAGCTGGCAGTCAGGGAGCAGTTTGTGCGTTAGGAGGCATAATGGAGAAAGTCCAGCGATATGCCTCTCATACTCAAGTCTCATGGCCACTCTCATCCGATCCCCTCTGGGCTCACACTGTAGCCCCGGTGAGCCGCTATCTCCTGTGGTGTCAAAGCCATGCATGCGTATAGGAGCCAGGCATCCGGCATTTGGTGGTAGAGGTTTGCGTAGAGGGGGGGTCGGCACTTCACTGATGGGTAGATTGTTCGAGCTCCCGTCCGGTGTTGTGGTGGTGTGAAGTGGGGGTGAATGCTGGGTAGGGAGCGGGCACTCTGTCGCCGCTTGTGTGGCCGGTCCCGCCGTCTGTGCCTCATAGGGGAGCCACCGATAGCAACCACTCTGCGTCCGCTCTTATGGCTGGAGATTTCTGTGGGCATACTTGCAGGAGTGGTCTGCAGAGTTGAAGCGGCGTGCTGCTTTCTCTCTGTTATCTTCCTCAGCGTCGTCTGTGGGTGCTTTGGACGTTGATTAGAGTTCGCCGGGTTGGGTTTGTGGTTCGCCACTGCGGTTGGCAGTTGCTGTCGCTTCGGCCTGCGGGTTCCACGTGTCTCCTGGTTGTGGCTCACCTTGTGTGTCGCTGGAGCTCGCGGTGGCGCCGGCTCTGTGCGGGTGAGTGTCAGCTGCCTTGCAGGTATGTTTGTGCCAGTCAGTTGCTCTCTGGACGCCAGCTTCGCCCAGAACCTGGTGAACAGCTCATCTAGGTTAGCTTCAAGTATTTGCGTGCCGCGTGTTGTGGAGTTAGGCGCATCCGCCATCTTGGGTGTCGCCGCTCTAATTCTGCACGAGGGTGTCACCGCTACCTCTGCTTTGTCCAGGGCTGCGGTCGTCCAGCTCGGCAGGGACCGGGATATCCCCCACCGGTCCAGGGGGGGGGGAGACAATGTGAGAGTGCTCCTTCTTCAGCCAGAGAACTGGGAGAGCGTCCGCCTCTCCTCGGCTCCCACCCGTGTAGGCCGCAGGCTGCGATGTGGTTGATTCAGCCACGGAGGGTCTCATATCGGGTATCCCCCGATGCAGCATCGCCTCCTGGTTGGGACTATCGCTGTCCGCAGCTGGTACGCTTGGGTGGTCGGGCGTTAACACCCAAATCTTGGCTTCAGGCTCAGGAGCTCTTAGCAGGCACGTCTGCTTTTCTTGGCAGGCAAGCTCCGCCCCTCCTCCCCCCCCCCTGGATATAATTGGATTACCTCTCCATTGCCTCCAGGATAGAGGACTCTTGTGAAACTGGTTTGGGCCGGAAAGCCATGCTGGCAGTGGGTTTAATTAATACTTTTGCTAACTTTTGAACCCCTAGTCTGATTCGTGCCATTTTTTAATATGTTGTTCCCCTGAATGGATTCATTGTGAATATGTAATTTATGTGAATGTGATGTATAGTTTTAAAGTTATAGTATATTTGTAAAAACTGTATTTCTCTGCCTGTGATAATTAAATTTCCCATTGTGTAAGATAATTGTATCACAGGCAGAGGGAAGGACTTTACTGTGGATTGTAACTGTTATTTTATTGGTTATTTTATTGGTCCAGTATGTGCAAGACCGTAATAAAAACTAGGCTGGGTGTGCCAGCACAGTCTGTTCTTCTTCACCCTCAATTTGAAGTGTCGTCTCTTATTGGGGGAATCTGTTACAAGGGATTGCTATGCTCTGCATATTCCCTTGCTGTAATCACTACTAAGCTCTTGTAAGAGCTTGTTCCTGCTTCACTATCTTGGAGGAGAGGTTTACCCCCTGGAGCCTTGTCGTAGGTCCAGGGTGGGCAGGAGACGGCGAGACCCCAACCAAGCTGTGGCGGTTTGTGGGGTCTGCGGTGCTTATGGTGTCTGGTGGAGTGCTTGTAGCCCTCGGGAAGCACTAGAAGCATCCATCAACGGAGGTACTCATTTGGGGTGCCAGTCGATCCGTTACAGTCAGTATGCAACATATATACCTGGGAATACATGAATGAACCAGCAATGTAATCAGCACATCAAAATGTAAAACGAATTATAAGGTGTAAAGCACCTGTGGCAGGGAGGGGTGCAAACCCACGGAGTTGGCCAGGACTCTCAAATATACAAACAAATCCAAGAGGGCTGCACTCACCTGAACATGCATACATTATAGGGTGCTGCTGGGGCCAAAATATACAACATACAGAATCCAGCGCATTTGCTTATTCAATAAACAATGATTTCAAATCTTAGAGATTGTAGTAGTTTTATTTAAAAACACCTCACCTAGGCAAAAAATAATGGGGGTTTAGTTACATTATATGATCATATATTGCATAAGCCTGCCACATCGTCAATGTACCCCAGCTTTATTTATTGACAAGCCAACACAGCCAGAGCCTGCTATATGTAGCTCTGGAAAGTGTGAGTGACCCAATATGTCTGTTTTTCATTTCTTTTACTTGATAAAACAGTATTATGCTATGTAAGCGTTTCTGTTTTTCAGAGTGATCAGAGGTTTATCATATGTACCATCAGGAAATTGTTGTTACCAGTATATTTCACTGAGTGTTGGTGGTTATCTTGTATTGTGTCTGATGAGTGACTATGGACACTAGGGTAGCTGCATTTGTACTTCAATAAACTGGTGTCATTCCACCTATTGCATTTTTGTTTTTGTTTTTGGTTTGTTACATATCTTTATATTAATTTTCTTGATTATTTTCCCAAATGTTTTTTAAATTCCTTTTTAAATTATATTACGAGACTTATTTTTCAATCAGGTAACCCAAATGTTATGGTTATCAAAGTTAATTTGCCTAACAGCTATCTAAGCAAAGTAGCAAATGTTAGCACTATATAGAAACTGGCTGCACTTAGTAAATATGGTGAGTTCCCTGAAGTATTTTTCCAGCTACATTGCTTGAGGTGAGCAAAGTTAGTTTCAAATTTAACCAGCATGGTCAGTACTAGAAAGCAATCTATTATGTGTTCTGTTTACCCAAAGCACAATGTCCACTATGTTTTCTGTAACCAAATATTCTGTAAAAATGTGGAATCTCCACATTTTTATTTATTTTTTTGCAATCTTTGCATGCAATATTTTTGTATGCCCTTGTAAAAATTAAGTTTTTTTCTTTGGATATGAGATTAATGTGATATTTAAAGCTGGAATTCAATAGTGGACATTTTAGAGGAAGGCAGGGCCAGTGCAAGGATTTTTGCCGCCCTAGGCAAAAATAAAATTTGCTGCCCCCCCCCCCCCTATTTCCTGCCCACCATGTGACATCACAATGCCCCGCCCATATGCTCTGCCATATGGGCCAATGCCAGTCTTCACAAAGTGTCTTTTATCTGAAAGTGTGTTTACATTAAAAAGCCAACAGGCACAGGCTATAGACACCAGAACCACTACATTATGCTGTAGTGCTTCTGGTGACTATAGCATCCATTTAATGTGAGGTAAATTAGAGATTATTGCCACTAATAATATATTGGATTGCCTACTTACCACCAGATGAGGACAAGAGGCTGATGATGGCTCAGTCTGGCTCCACAGGTCTGGTGTAGAAGAGGCTCTCTGGAGACTGTTTTTAACAGTGCTCACAACAATTAACGAACAGGAAGCAGCTCAATTTTTTAGGGCCCCTTACACAGCTCAAGGTCTGGGCCCCCAGTGTTTGACCGTGAGCATGCCTACAATGCCCACCCATAAATCCACCTACATGGCCCACCCATGAGTTCTCTCACAGGAAGTGGAGTGTATGTGTGTAGGGGATGTTTTATGTGTTATTGTAGAGGATGCAATGTGTGTGTGTTCTTATAGAATGTAGTGTATAGGGATACCAATTTGTGTAAGGGATGTAGTGTGTTTATAAGGGATGCAGTGTGTGTTTGCGTGTAAGGAATGCATTGTACGTTTCTGGGTGTGTGTGTGTGTGTGTGTGTGTGTAAAGGGTGCAAGGTGTGTTTCTGTGTATGTAATTGAATGCAGTGTGTGTCTGTAAGGGGTGCATTGATTGTGTAAGAGATGCATTTTGTTTCTGTGTGTAAGAGAATGAGTGTTTGTGTGAACGTAAGGGATGCATTGTGTGTTTCGGGTGTGTCTGTGTGTGAGTAGGAATGCATTGTATGTTTCTGTGTGTGTGGGGGGGGGATGCATTGTGTATGTGTGTAGTGTAAAAGAGAGGGTTTGTGGGGTAGGATAGGGACAGAGGGGAGCAGCTCTTTATTTTAAAAAAAAATTCATGGTGCTGTCCCCTCCGGTCAATTATTGATTTCACCTTCCCTCCTGTCACTCCGTGTTCTCCCCTTCTGTCCCTTAGTGCTCTCCATTGGCCCCCTGTCCCTCTGCAGTCCCCCCTTGGTGGTCTTCTCACTCCCCCTTAGTGGTCCTCCATCCCCCCTTAGTGGTCCTCCCTCTCCCAAACCCCTTAGTGGTCCTCCCTCTCCCAAACCCCTTAGTAGACCTTCCCCTCCTCCCCCCACCCCTTAGTGGTAATCTCCCCCCCCCCCCCCCAGTGGTCATTATCCTCTTTACCCCCCCTTAGTGGTCCTTACCCTCCTCCCCTCTCCTTTGTGGTCCTCCCTCATTACCCCCCTTTGGTGGTCCTTCCCCCCCCCAGTGGTCCTCCCCCTCCCAAACCCCTTAGTGGACCTCCCCCCTCCTCCCTCAGTGGTCCTCCCTCTCCCAAACCCCTTAGTGGACCTCCCCCCTCCTCCCTCAGTGGTCCTTACCTCCCCTCCCTCAGTGGTCCTTACTCCCCACCCCCCTGTGTTCCTTCACCCCCCTTCCCCAGTGATCCTTACTCCCCACCCTCCCCTAGTGGTCCTTACTCCCCCTCCCCCTGTGGTCCTTACCACCCCTCCCCCTCCCCGAGTGGTCCTTACCCCCCTCCCCTAGTGGTCCTTACCCCTCCCCTCCCCTAGTGGTCCTTACCCTCCTCTTCCTTCCTGCCTATTTAGCGTGGGCACTTCCTTTCAGTCCGCCGGGGGCCGGGTACAGGAAACAGAGGTTCCTGTCCCGCGTTCTGCGCCGCCTGGCCACGCTACACTGAGAGACCAGCAGGAGGGAGCGCTCTGCGCTTCTCTCCTGCCGGTCACTTAAATCCGGTCGCCCTCCATACAGCAGTGCTGCGCCGCCTGAGGCTTGTAAAAGCGCTCAGACGGCGCAGCATGAGGAGCCGCACCGGTGACTCTGGGCACAGGGATCTGGCGCCCCCTGCTAAGGTGCGCCCTAGGCGGCTGCCTAGGTCGCCTTACAGGTAGCGCCGTCCCTGGAGGAAGGTAACCTGAACATGCAAAGTTCAACTAACATTCAGTCTACCACCCAAGTCACACTAAGCAAAAAAAAGTAAAACCATATTTTCAGCCTTTTATCCTCTCTCCTTTAGAAAAACCCTTTCCTAAACTAGGTCCCCATTCAAAAGTATTTTTTGTTCTGTTAGAAAGCATTACTGAAAGCATGCTACAGAGAAGCCTTTGACTATTCATGAGAGAAGGAATTAGGGTTTGAGTTAACAGAGTAGCAAAAAAAAAAAAAGATTCTGTTCGGTTAGTTTACAAAGTTACTTGATGTACATACCACTGGAGATTAATCAGAAAGTTCTTAAGAGGTGGTATATGACTCTGGCTCGCCTAGCTTGTTTCGATTCCCCTTTTAACAATTTGTGCTGCAGGAGATGTGCTGAAAGAGGAAGCATGTCTCATATCTGCTAGGTCTACCATTAAATGTTTGTAGTCTGGAATAGTGGGAGCAAAGGAATCTATTCACAGTTAGTAATTACATTAACGGTTAAATTGAATTGAAAAATGGGACAACCTGATATGGGTCAGCTGTCCTTTGAATCAAAATCTATGAAAGAATTGAAATAGCCTGCATAGCGTAAAAAAGTATATATAAATGGTGAAATATAAGTGAGATAGGAAATGCACTCACAAACGAACGATAATTCAGGCCTTTTACCCTCTCAGGGGTTATGTGATGAGTGTAGATATCCTCCAACACGATATATGTAAATGTAGAAAGTGTAAAAAATGCAATATAGTGAAGTATGTTTAGAAAGGTACAAAATCACATTTATTCATTGCACTTACAAGATGGCAGTTTAAAAAGGCATCTCTCCATATACATATGGAACTCCTAGTGGTGGTAGTGTAGTGTCCACAGTGGAGGTCCAAAAATTGATAGAAGAGTTTACAGGATTCAAAACAAATAAATAAAAACAATTTAAAAGTTCAAAATAATATCCGGTTAATATCCCTGAAGAAGTCCAACATCTGAAAGGACGAAACGCGTTGGATATTAACCGGATATTATTTTGAACTTTTAAATTGTTTTTATTTATTTGTTTTGAATCCTGTAAACTCTTCTATCAATTTTTGGACCTCCACTGTGGACACTACACTACCACCACTAGGAGTTCCATATGTATATGGAGAGATGCCTTTTTAAACTGCCATCTTGTAAGTGCAATGAATAAATGTGATTTTGTACCTTTCTAAACATACTTCACTATATTGCATTTTTTACACTTTCTACATTTACATATATCGTGTTGGAGGATATCTACACTCATCACATAACCCCTGAGAGGGTAAAAGGCCTGAATTATCGTTCGTTTGTGAGTGCATTTCCTATCTCACTTATATTTCACCATTTATATATACTTTTTTACGCTATGCAGGCTATTTCAATTCTTTCATAGATTTTGATTCAAAGGACAGCTGACCCATATCAGGTTGTCCCATTTTTCAATTCAATTTAATCTTTATATATCTATACGTATTCTGGGTGGTTTCCACTTTTGTTTGTTCACTATATATTTCTATAGGTGATTGTGAAGTTCACCTGGGGCTACCCATAGTATACGTGTACATCTTTAGTGTATATACTTTATTTTTGTTGTTATAGTAATTACATTAACCCCTTAAGGACCAAACTTCTGGAATAAAAGGGAATCATGACATGTCTCACATGTCATGTGTCCTTAAGGGGTTAAAGGGACACTATAGTCACCAGAACAACTACAGCTTATTACATTTGTTCTGGTGAATAGAATCATTACCGTCAGGCTTTTTGCTGTAAACACTGTCTTTTCAGAGAAAATGCAGTGTTTACATTACAGCCTAGTGATAACTTCACTGGCCACTCCTCAGATAGCTGTTAGAGATCCTTCCTGGGTCACGTGACCCGGCGTTAAAGCAACAGCACAATAATCACAGTGGGAGGTGTAGATATCCCCCACGTGTGATTGTTTTTTTTTTTTTTTTTTTTTGTAAATATAATTTTTATTATTTTTGGAATAAGTATTGTCAAACGTAGAAATTTAACATGGAGACACGCAGGTCTCTGGCTCACATATGTATACATGGGCACGCAGGCCCGTTTATCGTCTGTTCTTAATTTTGGCTCGCAGGCCTCAAGTGATCTCCATAAGTAAAATGTTAATAGAGAGACAGACCGATCTCAGTAGGATGCTATTATATTCAACATATCTAGACGTTTCAGGTCTCTGGAACGGCAGCTCATAGGAAAACCTTTACTACCCCTGGTTTAGTTAACACTCTGTTTCATGATGTTTGTGGAACAGCTATTTTCGCGCGGCTTGGCCGTGCCTGTCCCAGTCCCATCTGTGCTCTCTCGGAGTGTCTGGTTAGAGGTGTCGGTTAGCGTCAGCCTGCCCATGGCAACCGTTACCTGTGCTAGCTTCTAGGTCGGTCCGCTACTCCCGTCAGGCCTGTCTGTTATTTCCAGGTCGTGGACTTGGTCCTTCTTGGTCGGGGGGAGTGGGAGAGGTCGAGGATAGAGGGTTAGGGTCATGGAATTAGGGGGGGGGGTGTCGGGTGCGTCTGTAGTCCCTTATGGTTCGTTTCTGTCCATCAGTCTCAAGCGGTCCATAAAGTCTGGTTTCGAGGTCTGTAATATCCAGTGTGTCCATGTGTTAAAGTATGTCTGTTGTGTGTTTGCTGCTGTGTGTTGGAATTCCTCTAGGATTCGGAGGTCTTCCATATGGGCGAACCAGGTGGTCAGTGGTGGGGTTGTGGTTTGTTTCCAATATTTGGGGATAATGGATTTGGCCGTGTTCAGTATTCGTATGGACAGTGATTTTTTGTATGCGGATCTTGGTATCTTAGTATGGTGCAGGAGCATTTCTGCAGGTTTAAGGGGGGGTGGGTCATCTGAGAACAGTTGCAGCATTTTGTGGATTCCCTGCCAGAACGGGATGATTCCCTTGCATTCCCACCAAATGTGCATGTGTGTGCCCCTTGCCTCTTCACATCTCCAGCATTGTGGAGAGTGTGTCGGGGAGATCACGTGTAGAGTCGTTGGCGTGCGGTACCAGTGTGTCATGATTTTGTATGCCGTGTCCTGAGTCTTGCTATAGCTAGCGCAGTGGTGTGTGAGGTAGCAGATTTTTCCCCATGCCACTTCGTCCAGTGTGTGCCCTAGTGCCTCCTCCCATTTTCCCATGAAGCCTGGTGTGGTCGTTGGTGTGTGAGTCAGTAGTAGGTTGTATAGAAAAGAGACGCCATGTGCTAATGGTTGGGGTTCCAGGCATTCCCTTTCGAATGCTGTGGGGGTTCTCGTGAGCGATGTGCCCTGAGGGAGTGTGGCAATGTAATGGCATAGCTGTCGGTATTTGAATTGCGTCAGGAATGTGATTGGTGTCCCTCCTCTAAGCTCCCTTAGGGTTTTAACGCCGTCGTGTCTAAGGATATGTCTGAGCCTGGGTATGTGGTTTGGAATTATGTCCCTGAAAGCTTTCGGGTCTTGGCCTGGGGGGAACTCAGGGTTGTATGTCAGAGGTAGCATGGGTGAGGGGTGCGTTGACAGGTTGTGTTTACCCTTCGCCCTCTGCCATTCCTGGATGGTGGCCCTCATGTATTGTGATTGTGTGAGCGTCTTACTCCCTGATCCTGGTGGTATCCATGGTATTATCGCTGTCGGTATCCCTGCCTCCCCCTCCACCGCCTGCTTCCAGAGCTTGTGCACCCCCTCCTTGGACCATTCCAGTATCCGCTGGAGATGGCAGGCTCTGTAATATAAGTGGAAATCCGGGAGAGCGAGACCGCCTCTGTTTTTGGGAAGGGTAAGTGTGTTGTGGCTAATCCTGGGTCTTTTCCCGTCCCACACGTATCTGCCCAGAGCGGAGCGTAATGTGGTGAAGAACTTGCGAGGGATTGTTATGGGGATGGTCTGGAACAGGTACAGCAGGCGTGGCAAGAAGTTCATCTTGACCACCTGTATTCTGCCCAGCCAGGATATGTGTGGGTATGCCCATTCCCTCATGTCTGCGTGTAGTTGGGCGTGCATCGGTGTGAAATTCTCCCCGTACATGTCCCCCGCCTTTCTAGTTAGCCAGATGCCCAGATAGCGGATCTTGTGTGCTGCCCACCTAAAGGTGTAGCTTTGTCGCATGTGTGTTGTCCTGTGTTCCGGTATGCTGATGTTAAGTATGGAAGATTTTGTGTTATTGATTTTTAAATTAGATGTGGCCCCGAAGTCATGTAGTGCCTTCAAGATGTTGGGTAGAGAGACCTCCGGGTTCGATACATAAAACAGCATGTCGTCTGCATATGCCGCAATTTTGTGGTGGGTCTTTCCCACCGTCACCCCTGTGATGTCTGGGTTTGTCCTGATGGCCTGTAAGAGTGGTTCCAGTGCCAGGACAAAAAGTAATGGGGATAGGGGGCATCCTTGGCGGGTGCCATTTCGAATATCGAATGCCGTTGTCAGTGCCCCGTTCACCACTACCTGTGCGGATGGTTGCGTGTATAGGGCCTCTATCCAGCCTCTGATTCTGGGGCCCATGCCAGTTCTCGCTAGTGTTTGAAACATGTATGACCATCCGACTCTGTCAAAGGCCTTCTCCGCGTCCGTGGACAGCAGGAGGAGGCCCCCGTGAGCGTGTTTCTGGCTGTGTATCAGAGTGAGGGTGCGCATAGTGTTGTCCCGTGCCTCTCTCCCTGACACGAATCCCACCTGGTCCGGGTGTACCAGGTGGGGCACGTGTGGTTGCAGTCTGTTGGCCAGGATTTTGGCCAGAAATTTAAGGTCACAGTTGATGAGAGAGATGGGTCGGTAGTTTCCGCAGTGGTCCCCATCTCTACCTTCTTTCGGGAGGATGGTGATGTGAGCTGCGAGTGATTGTTTGGGGAAGTGGTGGCCTGCCCTGATAGCGTTGTATGTGTCGACTAGTGGGGTGTAAAGTATGTCCGCAAATGTTTTGTAGTAGCTCCGGGGTAAGCCGTCGGGGCCTGGGCTTTTGCCCGGTTTCGTCTGTTTTATTGCGAGGGCCAATTCCTCTAGCGTGATCTCCTCCTCTAGAAGGTCTGCGGTGTTTTTGTCTAGTGAGGGTAGGTCTTGTGTAGTGAGGTAGTCATTTATTTTGTTCATCAGGCGTTCGTCGGCAGCCTGTGTCGGTGGGCGGGGCAGATCGTATAGGTTGGCATAGTATGTTCTAATTATGTCTTGGATCTTCATGGGTAGTCGGTGTAGTGTGCCTTTATCGTCTCTAATGCGCTCTATGTATGTCTGCTGTCTGCGTTTTGCTAGCATCCTAGCGAGTAGTTTGCCACTCTTGTCGCCATGCAGTGCAAAAAACGCTTTGTGTCGTAATGCGTCCCTGAGATGTCTCTTCAGTAGGAGTTGGGTCAGTGCCCTGCGGAGTGTAAGAAGTTTGTCTTGTAGTGCGTGTGTTTGGGTGCCCTTGTTTTGTGTGTCTATCTCCTGGATTTCGGTGAGTATTGCGGATATTTCCGCTTCCCTTCGCTTTTTCAGCAAGGCTCCTTTTTGGAGGAAGTGGCCTCTCACTACACTCTTGTGTGCCTCCCATAGTATGGTCGGTGTCGTTTGTTCGGGTGTGTTTAAGGTGAAGTATTCTCTTAGTGTGGTGCCAATGTCCGCCTTAATGTCCGGTTGTGTTAGCAAGTGTTCATTCAGGCGCCATTTGGTCACCCTTGGTCTGTGCATCGGGGATGTTATCGTGATGGAGATAGGTGCATGGTCCGACCACGTCACTGTGCCTAGCTCCGCTCGCTCCACTAAGGGGAGGTGGAAGTGAGTCATAAAGAAGTAGTCAATCCTGGTGTAGGTGTTGTGGGGGTGGGAGAAGAAAGTATAATCTCTTTCATCTGGGTGGTGCGCCCTCCAGCAGTCAATCAGTTTTTGTTTAGATAGGAGAGTTTTAAGTGCTGTTAAGTGTTGGGTCGGGATGTGAGATGTCCCCGATGAGGTGTCCCATCTTGGGTCCATAGCTACGTTAAAATCACCCCCTAGGATGAGTATTCCTTCCGCAAATTTCTGAAGTTTGCGTAACATGTGGGA